>NW_026853525.1:0-295602 GCF_026571515.1 Ruditapes philippinarum | reverse complement strand
TTTGGCAACAGTGTGTAATATTTAATTAATATTAGAGTAAAATATGTAAATCAATACTATTTATTTGCCATAAAAAAAAGCAAATTTTGACTCAGTGAGTAATTGAAAAAAGTATTTTTAAAAAAAAATCCTGAATTCAAAAATTTAAAAAATACAAGGATGTGTGCAGTTTTAACTACTAGCATGTCCCAAGCCATGGTAAAAGCAGAGGGGGAGAAAATAGTCTTGTATTTGAATTGTTTTATTACATTTTAAACACTACATTTTGCCCATCGTGTTCATTACAGAGTGATTGAGGTTTTAATGGGCTTTAATTAAACAGACAACAAAAACCCAAGAAACTGCTGGAATATTTAACAATATTCAAACTTTCTTTAAAGTGATTTACATCATGTCACTCAGTGTATGCATCCATTTAATACAAGTTAACTGATATAATATAAAGTTTAAAGAACAACACTTGTCAAGCATTATATTGTTGTGCAAAATAATTTCTGTAACAAAGTTTCTTTTGTAACAGCCACAGATATGCCTCAGAAAAAATATTAACAACCAAGTTGTGATAATTATGTTCTTTTTTACATTTGTAGATCTGAACATGGTTATTGAAGTGAATGTAATATGTTAGCAAGGATAAGCTGTGAATTTATTTGATTCTCTTAAAGGGAGTTTTTTTTGACATGAAGGGACTGGAAATAATTTTTTGAGATTATTATTTCATTTGATGTAGATCTGTACTAATAACTTATGTGCAAAATTTCAGATTATTAGCTTGCTCGGTTTTTCCAGAATAATTATTATAATAGTGAAAAATGACCAAAATTGAAAAGCGTTTAAACGCTTTTCACTCAAATCGGACTGAGAATAGCACAAACATATGATTTTCAATGTATTTCTTCCATATTTCTTGGTTATATTTTATTAATATTTATGTTTTAAGCGCTCATGTTTATCTATGTGAAAAAATAAAATTTCATGTTTTTAGGCTTATAAACCTCAGTGGAGTTCCTTTAAGAAAGACAAGTTTATTATGTAAGCAAAATTTAAAAAAAATAATTTTGCCAACTATATTGAACATGTTTTTATAACAAATTTGTTGTGTATCAACATACACACCAAAATCATTTTATTTGCAAATGCATATAAATAAATTTGACCGATCATGTTTATTCTGTTGACACCAAGTCCATCTGCTTGTCTAGCTCATTAGGGAGAGCAATTCATTTTCGTAATTCTCACTCACTAGGAGCTGCTGGTTCCATCCTCTGACATGGCATAATTTCACTATGGCAGTAGATGTTAGCGGGAACTCAGCAAATGTGAGTTTTTCTAAGCTTAAATCCCCCGGTACAAACTAACTTTTACGGTTATTTCTTTACGGTGCACTACTGGTCACAATTGTCAACCTATTGCACCTATTTTTGAAGTTGTAACTGTAAAAGTTTGTTTGTACTGGGTCATTTGTCTCCCACAGCTGATCCAGAAATCATTTGAGCCGCGTCATGACAAAACCAACAAAATGCGTTTGCGACCAGCATAGATCCAGACCAGCCTGCGCATCCGCGCAGACTGATCAGGGTCCATGCTGTTCACTTACAAACCCTATTACAAGTAGAGAAACTGATAGCGAACAGCATGGATTCTGATCAGACTGCGCAGATGCGCAGGCTGGTCTGGATCCATGCTGGTCGCAAACCCATTATGTTGGTTTTGTCGTGACACGGCTCATTTGAGGTTAGTAGTTGGGCCACTTGTTAAGAAACTGTTCAGTTATCCAGAAAAACCTGTTAGAATGATCAACCTCCAAGACGTGACCAAAACATGTTATGGTAGTCTTAATGTAATGCTTTCCCACCAAAACAATTCTAACGTTGGCAATACAGAACTTTATTTTCTCAAAATCTTTGGCAATATATTATAAACAATCACTCGTTCTTTATCACTACCGGTATGTACTTTATTCTGGTTATTAGTGGTTAAAAATATTGAATACCGAAGAAATTGTGAAAAATAACATTCCTGAAATGACCGATTTATTACGATATTGACCGATGTAAAAGAATTTGGGCAAATAAGCATTACAGTATGACTACCTTAAAGTCAGAGTTTAATCCTGAAAGATAATAAAAATTTGGCAACCAGTAAGTACTGTTAAGTTCCAGGAATTTTACTTTAAATGGTTCAAATAAGCAATATACTTCAGGGCTGCAGATAACATGCGTATTTGCGTAATTACCCAATTAAAATGTAAAAAAACGCAATAGAAATAATAACTAAGGGAAAGAAAAAGTAAATAAATTCTTATTTATGCAAACTACATTGGAACTGGTGCATAAAGACGTAAGTTATACTTAACGCTGTACATCAGGCAGGCAGGTCATACTGTTTCAGACTGTTTTAACCTTTAAATTCTATCAGGCAGCTTGGAAATCTCCTAGGCCAATAAACCATAAAGCATAGTAGTAAGTAGCTTTTTTATTACCATACAAGATCTACCACAGTCTACAATGAAGGTCAGAAATTTTGGGTAAAATACATGAACTGTGCTCTAAAACCCAAATTGGTTAGAGAGGGTAGGGTAAAAAATACTGAAATAACTCTTAAGAAAATAGAAAAAACCCAATAGATCACAAAACAAGGGGTAATCACCCAATGTATACAAAATGTTATCTGTAGCCCTCACGGTACTTTGTTCACTATTAACCATATATAAATGATGATTAACCTTAAAGGCACTCCACTGAGGTCCAATAGCCTTAAATAATAAATTATGAAATTCTTTCTTACATCAACTGGTACATTTAAATTTGAAACCAAACAATAGATGATAAATAAATACACACAGTATTAAATTGATAATAGATTTTTTATGCCATTTTTGGCCGATTTGAGTGAAAAGCGTTGCAACGGTTTTCATTTTTTGGACCAATTTGCACAATAAAATTGATTATTTCTTGAAAACAGTTATAGTTATAGAAAATAGCTATACAAAAATCTTGAAAAAGTATTTTCGGCCCCTTCATGTCAGAGTCCCTTTAATTACAAATGAAAATAATACCAGTAAAGATGGATCTAGATTCATTTCAAGGGCAGCTAGATTATCTTTGTCAATTTTGCCGTCATATTTAAACCATCTTTTCTGTGAGTGAATTTAATATCAAGGCTAAAATTTGTAGTGTAAAATAATCTTTGTGTACATGTAATCTTTTTCATGAACATCTTGGAATCGGAATCAATTATGAAAAATGATATTCTTATAAATGATATTGAAAATAATATATATCAGCAGTTTTCTTACTCTTGAGTTGATATTTAAAGCTACATGCCTCCAAATGAGTCAAAATATTTCAGGAAAATCTAGCTTGTAGTACAATTTTTAGAAAAGTAAAAGCATCAAAATTCAAGTAATAATTTACATGTGTGCAATTAACAACTGATTTTATTGTAATTATCACCATACTTCTTGTGTGTTGCTTACATTGCAGCATTAGGAGCTATTTTTGCATATTTTGACCTTTTTTTGGTAATTTACATGAATTGTAAGTGTCTGCACTCTTTGTCCACTTAATTATGTTTTACTTTGAAATTATTTCCATGGAAATTGATATAAATTTGGCAGCAAGCTGCTTTAAGGATAGAAATTCCTTCCTTTCAGAGCAGAAATTCTCAGTATTTTACAGGGGTTTAGGTTTGCAAAAAACATTTTTTAAAGATATAAGTAAAATATTAAGCAGGGTCTGTTTTAGAGCCTAAAAGTAAAATATTTATAATTATTTCTTTTTCATGTATATTCTATTAAAAGGAACTCCGGAATTGGACCGCAAATTGCGGCTTATATTTCCTATCCTGTAATAGCTTTTAGAATTTAATTGTTTCTCACAATTATTTTAATCCATTTCATATTATCCGAGTGTATGACCTCTATGAATATAATATTAATTTAACATTTAGACTTGTGTTGGCTTAATTTGATGAGGTTTTTCCTATATGCCCTTGATTTGACCTATTTTTTAAACTAGCAGATTATATTAAAATGTGATTACTTATTTAAAGACCACCCACTTGGATGATATGAAAAGATATTCAAATGTGGGACAAACAAAAAGGAAAGCCTGTACAGGTTTGGAAGTACGCACTGCAATATACGGTCCTATTCCTGAGTTCCTATAGTATTTTGAAATTCTAAAAACTTAACAATAACTCTGTATCCTATAGATTGCTACACCACAAAGGAATGTTTGTCACAGATGTTGCCTTACTATAGAAGTTCCTCCCATATATTAGCCAAGATCAAACCATGGTAAGTTCTTGAGACAATTACTCCAAGAATATTGTTGATGACTTTAAATGGAAGGAAGAGGGCTTTGGTGGCCATGTGAAAAAAAAAACAAAAAACATTTGCCCCTCAACACTGTTTTTGAATTCTGCAAAGGACATCAGATTTTTCCATATGATATGTTAATATTTGTATAATGCTTTGCGTAGCAAAATAACTTTAGTAACAAAGACTCAAATTCTACTATACATATGTAAGTAGTTAAAATTGTTTCTCCCAAAGACAGTTTTCATTATGAATTATAAATCAAATATTATATTTTACAGGACTGACACTTGCTGGACAAGTTGTTTAACGTTTTGATAGAGGATCTCCATGTGAATTGATACTGTGACATTAAACATTATAGCTCTATGGCAACTGATTGATACAGAGTTGTGTGCTGGGCAGCGCCGTGTGGGGGACGGGTAGAGGAGCATGTTGCTTGATATGAGTTGCAAAAATTGCAAAAAAAAAACAACAAATAGAACCAATTAAGACATTGTTTATGATTGGTAAAGACCATCAACTTGAGAAGTTTTTATAAAAGATTAATTATATTCATTATTAGTCCCCTACCGGTTTAACCGGAGGGGACTTAAGGTTTACCCTCCATCCATCCGTCTGTCTGTCAGTCCGTCCACAAAACTGGATCCCGCAAAAAGTACTGAAAATATTTTTATGAAACTTGATATATGGATAGAGTATGGAGATTATGCACGTCTTTTTTTTCTTCCTATGTTGAAAATTCTGGCAACAAATAGTCTGAAAATATGGCAAATTTAACACATAAACTGGATCCAGTGATAACTCAAAAAGTACTGAAACTATTTTTATGAAACTTGAAATATGGGTAGATGGCAGTCTGGAGATTATGCACATTTTTCTCTTTTCTTCCTATGTTGAAAACTGGTTGCTATGGCAACAAATAGCCTGATTTTCAAGATTTCTGATTTAAAGTTTTCAGCTTTTACACTATAAGTTCTTTATTTCTTAAGGTGTTTACTTCAAACTTTAAATATAAGTTACTGGTCATCAACCACATCATATGTGACAAGGTTTATAACTCTAGCACAAAAAATATCAATATTACCTCCCTTGAACTTAGATTTTTTAGGGGAAAAAATGTTGTCTTTTTTAAATAACTTCTTTATTTCCTAATGTATCTACTTCAAACTTCATATATATGTTTCTTATTATCACTCTACATTTTTGAGAAGGTTAAATACTCTAGCAAGACTATTTCCAGAATTATGTCCCCCTTGAACTTGGATTTTTTTCGAGAAACTGGTATTTTCACTCCAACTTCTTCATTCCTTATAGGATTTACTTTAAAATCCCACATCGTAATAATATGACAAGGTTGTATAAACATAATTTCTTTTCTAAGCATGGAAACTTAACACATTACTGTGATATAGACAAACTTATTTTATTATGTTTTGTGGTCGATATTTTCAAATACAGACTTCATCCTCAAATTCATTATAAATGGCAATACACAGGAGTGTATGACAATTAAAGAACTTTTTGAGGGACCGGTAGGGGACTACTGTATTGCCCGCAATACTATCAAATGCTTGTTTTATTAGGTTCTTGATATTAGATCATCCTCTTTGCCAAATTATGTTCTCACTACAGGGCAGCAGTAACATAAGGAAAATGGGGCCAATACAAAAATAAAAACATTTTGATTGGTATAGAAAATGGGCCAAGTGTAAGAAGTTTGAAATGTTAGGTGTTTTTAACACATTTTTAAAAAATCATTTCTGTATTTTTGCATTGTAATTTTAAGTTTATTTGAAACATAAATACTGTTTTTAGTCCCATATCAGTTTAACCAGATGTGACTGGGTTTACCCTCTTCCGTTCTGTATGTCCGTCCATACAAGAAACTGGATCCCTTGGTGATGCAAAAAAGTACTGAAAATACTTTAATGAAGTTTGAAATATGGGTAAATGGCAGTCTGGAAATTATGAACATCTTTTCTTCCTATGTTGAAAAATTTGGTTGCTATGGCAACAAATAGACTACAAATATGGCAAATATAACAATATTTGTGATTACTCAAAAGTACTGAAAATATTTATAGTTCTATACCCACAACTTATGTGAAAACTTTTAGATCATAAGCTTGATCCAATTTTCCAGAAAAGCTATTCTATTTGTGAAAAATTACCCAAAAATTGAAAAGCGTTGCAATGCTTTTCACTCAAATCGGACAAAGAATAGCAAAAACAAATGATTTTCAATGTATTTCTGAGCATATTATATATTTAAATCTTTTTTAAAGTGCCCTAGTTGATCTGTGTGAGAAATGAAATTAAAATTTTATGTTTTTAGGCTTTTGGAGCTCAATGGAGTCCCTTTGACTGATCCATTTAAAATTCATTTATTTATACATCTACTGTTATTATATAGATTTTAAATTTATCTGTTTGGAAGAAAAAGTCAAGCTATTGTGATTGCTGCCACATTGTTCTCATTGTACAAAAAAACTTGCCCATTATTCAAACATTTTAAAAGGTATCAACATGAAGCTGTAAACAACATTAAATGTTTGGTTAATTTACTTCATACTTCAGCCTTCTTATAATAGATAATATTCAAGTTTGGCATATTTAAAAAAAAACAAACATAACTATTATTTTGAAATGAGATTGTTGTATAATGTAAGAATGAAAACTCTTGCGCAACTGTACAAGTTTTATTTTTCAAGGGGAAACAACTCTTCTGTGCTTATCTGGTACTTTCCAAAGGAGATTACTCTCCCTTTTTACACTTTTAAAGTGTATTGAATTGTAGAATTGTTGCAAAACAGATTTATTGCTCTTTGAAAATCAACTATTTCTGATTCAAGAATGTTTCATTTGAAATAAGATTGTTGAATTGTTTTTATCATATATGAAATTATTTGTTTAATAAAAGGCCTAGTTGAGCAGGCCAAACAAAATTAGCTGTTGTTCATTGTTGAATGGTTATAAGAGTCAAGTCCGGAAAAAGTTTTGGAGGTTTGGGCCCTTAACCTGCTGAAACTGAAAGTGGTAAGTCATCATTTTAGAGGCAGGCCCTATGTTCACTAAGGTTTAAGGATCAAGATCAGGATCAAATTGAAAAATCTCAAATATTTTTCATTGAATAAATATTTAATATTTACTTAATAGAACTGGACTTTAGATAGCATGTTTATAAAATTTTAGAATAATTTTATTATTTAATAAGATATAGGCATTTACAGTTTATCCGAATAGTGTTCCTGATCCTAAAATTGATTCTTATTTTGATCCGATGATATTTTCTGTATTTGTTATTTGTCGATATCATCCCGAAACCGGCTTGTGAAAATCGGCAATATGTTACAGTTTGTTTAAATACCATTTAATTCTAGAACATTACGATCAATTTAAGTTTATAAAATAATGAAGAAGAATTCGGGATCATTTGTTCCTTGATCATGATCTTTGTTAGTGACCAGGAGGCCAGCCGGACAATCCATGCAATCTGGCCAGGATCTTTCACTATTGCATTTTGACCATGATTGAAATCCCTGAAACTTTGAAGGAATGGACTGCATCAAATACAAAACAGTGCAAGGTCAAGGATTGGTTATTAAAAAGTTTATTTCAATCAGAACCATTAGGCTTTAAAGCCCATGAGGCATACATATACAAAACTTTATGACGAACAGTTTATACATTTAACAATAATTTCATTATAACAATATATCTTGCATATACTTTGGAGAAGGTTTTTTTTCAACCCTATTAACCATTACCTATTAAATATATTAGCATACCATTTTACAAATGAATAAATAATTCTTTTTTTGGACGGGGAAATGAGTTGTATTACTTTAAATTTATAAATTATTTTAGAGCATGTTGATACTGAATGTGAGTTTTTCAAAAAAAAGTAGCAAAATGTTAACAAAGTAGTATTTTAACAATCGCTATGACAAAAGGCACCAGAAGCGAAGGAAGTTTCAGATAATTGTGCCAATTAGTAACTTTCACACCAAAAATAAAGTTTATGAGAAAGAAAATAAAAGCATTTCCAGGACATAATTGGCCTTTAATAAATGCACGTACCAGGTTGCATTGCAATTGAATTCAATGATTAACATTATGAAAGGGAACTACTAAAAACTATAGCATAAATGTACAGATTTTTTTACCTTTTATCAGAGGACTTTAGAGTTAATTGTTAATGTCAGAGTAAGGAAATGAAACAATGTTTTATAAAGCAAAAAAGAGCGCCATAACTCTTGAGACGTTTAGTTTTCCAATTTTAGCGTCTCTTTTGAGTCGTTGACCTACTTTCCGTAGACACGGGCTATGTTTGAAGCTATATTTAAAGGTACTCCACTGAGTTTTATTTTTGAGATGGCGAGACTGGATTTTTTTCTTCTTAGATTGATATTTCATTTGATGAAGATGGAGAAATTGCTTGTGTGCAAAATTTCAGATCATTTGATCACTCCTTTTTTCCAGATACGTTATTTTAATCATGGAAAATGACTCAAATCGGACCAAGAATACCATAAAATACATTGCACTTTTTAGAATTCCATTCTGAGTATTTAATTTGTCTATTTAGGTTCAAAAATTGATTTATTTCAGACATTCAAATTTTATGTATTTATGAGGAGTTCCTTTAAAACATGTGTGCGTGTGATCCACCCTTTTAGGAACTGAGAGTACAGATCCGGACATATCACCATTTACGAACAGCCTCGTGAGGAATAACAAACTATCAAATTGTGTTTAACGGCCATACCATACTATAAGGTATGGCCTCTATTTATTATTTTAACCAACAATACTTAAAGATGTGCAAAGAATAGTACATACATCAATATTATGCAAATTAATACAATATAGAAAATACACATGTAGAAAAATTAATTAATCGAATTCTATTATAATAGTAAGAAATGTGAGGGTTTCGTAAGAAAAATGTGTTATATATACGGTGGCACAAAGGTACGATGGCACAAAGGTTACACGCGTGTGTTTTTATTTATATCATGCGCACGAGATACTATGTAGTGGTCACGAGTTATTAAATCATGGCTACGAGATAGCTAAGTCGTGGCCACGAGATACTATGTCGGGATGTCGTGGACACGAGACAGCTAAGTCATGGCCAAGAGTGACTAAGTCGTGGCAACGAGATAAATGACCAATCAGATTACACCATTTAATTAACTAAACTTGTGCTATGGTACAAGGATGCCCCTACTTCACCAGCCTGTAAAAGTGCTACAGTAGGGTGAACGTTTCGGTTGTCAAAAATAGCGTTTTTGTGCGTCCGTTTTTCGTGTAACGTGCTTGCGTATAGCGTGCAACGTGCGTTTGCTGAAACGCTTTCTCAAGCGTGCATCGTTTTCAAGCGTTTAACGTTTTTCGTTTTCCGTGTATCGTTTTTCGTTTATCGTGCGTCTGAAAGCGTGCGTTTCTTATTTAGCGTGCGTCTGCGTTCGTCTAAGCGCTTAAGTACCGTGTTTTGCGTCTGTTACTATTCAGAAGTAAAAGAATATCTTAGATAGATATATTATGTAAATTTCTTGTTTCTTAAACACGTAAGAGATGTTCTGTATCCCTGTCAAAGAATAGAAATATTATATAAAGAAGTATTATTGTGATGTTTACATTAAAGTTTTAAAGTTTGTGACCTCGCGGTGAATACTGGTAAGATTTCTACATGCTTTACGCCGAAGATTGATTAGTTTTAATCCTAGTTTACATACGCATATAAGATTTAGTTACTAATTAATTGCAACATTTTTGATATTAAATTCAGCAAACAGGTGTTTATATGCGTACCAATATATATTAGATATGAAGTTCGTCAGACATCAAATATTGGTAATCAGACTAGCACCCCACCCCCTTTACAAGTTCATCTTCTGACTTTTCATCAAAGACTGTCCGAACCCGATCCGAATCCTATTTAGGGTGATAATTATTTTAGACAGTTCCTCCCTATTTTTCTTGACAGATTTATATTGATATGTAACAGCCTGGCAGGGACTCGAACCCCTGACACTCGGAATACCATTCCGCGGCTCTTGAGTTCCTCCGAGCTATTCGGCCGCTTACATGTTTTACTTGTTAAAATACTGAATCGTTATAAACCTACTGTGTATGCAAATATTTCTTCGAATTTCCCAGGGTTACTTAGCATTGTGATTTAATTTCTACCTGGGCTATACAAATATTATATCAGTCACAGGGTGAGAAGAAAGTGCATCCTGACATGGACTCGAATCCGTGACCCTCTAAATACCGTACCGCGGCTGTACCGACATTTGTTAATAGTTTCATTATTTGTACATGTATAGTGAACATTTTACTAATTATACATTGTATTATTTCTATATTTTTTTACAAATAAAAATAGCTAGATTTTTTTCTAGATAAATTCTATGGTGGCTAAAATATACCATGATGTATTTTTTAGACATGTTATCACAACAGACAGGCTAAGCCACCCTTTACAAACTTCCCCTATCTGTCAGCTCATTATCAAAGCATAGACTACTATTTTTGTATGTGGCCTGGGCTTTTAAAGCCCTTTATTTTGTTTCAAGATCTGTCTGACAGTCATATTGATGTATTGTTATTACTTGTGATATTTAATAAATATATGTTTTGTTAAATAATGATACCTTGATTAGGGATTTCTATGAATTTCAACCAGTCCAATCAAACAAAGAGAATACAATGATATAGCAATATTCCTGTTATGTACAATAGAAAGCAGTTACAATTATTATTTTAGCAATCTTAATAAAATTGTCAATCCTTAGTGTTTCCCGATCCAGTTCAGTGTTTACATGTTAAAAGTTAAATGAGCCGCGTCACGACAAAACCAACATAGTGGTATGGCGACCAGCATGGATCCAGACCAGCCTGTATATCCGCGCAGTCTGATCAGGATCCATGCTGTTCACTTACAAACCGTATAACAAGTAGAGACACTGTTAGCGAACAGATGCGCGGGCTGGTCTGGATCAATGCTGGTCGCAAACCTATTATGTTGGTTTATCGTGACCCGGCTCAAATATATCTTAATCTTATATGAGGTCCATATTATAACCCACTTTGATAAACATGTATAGCTTTTTTTGATTTTTATTCTGTATATTATCTAAAATCACTTTAAAGATTTATCAATCCGTAACCATTACTTAACATAATACCCCTTTAAGATACCCGAGATGAGCCTGTGTCGCCCTTTGCTAACTTAAAAGTATATAACCTATCCATATATAACCATATAATTCTTTGAAGATTTTTCTCAGCTAGGTATGCTGTAGTCCCAAGTCACTTGTTTAACTTCCCTCAAGTAAGTTATAACCTCAAAACTGATAAAATTCTAACTATAATATACTTAAATATCACCTATGTATTTATTTAAATTTACAAAAACCCATTTTGCATACTTATATCTTTTGGGACCTGTACAATTTCAATTGATTGTAATTTTAATTTTCCTACAATATCAATTTTATGCTTCATAGGTAGGTCAGTTCATTAAAAAGAGCTTATTAATACAAGATCCCTATGAAAAGTGATGTAATTGATAACTCAATCCAAATAAACTTTATTAATTAAAAGCTTTAATTAGATGACTTAAAAAAGAAGATTTCAATAATTGTCCATGAAAAATATAAATGTTATAGTAAATTCCATGTGGACCCCAACTATTAAAGAAAGCAGTGCCACATAAAATGTTGATACAATGGGTAATTTTACCTTAAACTTAACCTCTTAGGAAATGATACATAATTTTTTATATAACATAAATCTTTTATATTAATATACAAACATAATTATTTAATTGACTAAAATAAGGTAGTCCTAACAAATTTCATTTCGAAATATGAGAATTATGGCAAATCTCCTAAGATGCCTAAATGTCCTAGAAAATGCACTAAATCACTACAAAATATGAAAATTTTACCTAATTATAAGAGCCTTGGAATTTAAACAAAGCTATAAGAGGAACATTAATCTATCATATTAATTAACAAACATATCTAATTGACTAAAGTAAGGAAGTCCCACCAAATTTTATTACAAAATATAAGAGTTATTGCAAATTTCCTGAGATACCTTTAATACTGTCTTAAGATAGAACACTAATTCACAACAAAATGGGGATTTTTACCTTATTATAACAGCCTAGGACATGAAACAGAATTATAAGTGCAACATAAATCTATTATATTAATTAACAAGCATATCTAATTGATTAAATAAAGAATATCTCAATAAATTACATTTAATATTAAAAAAATTATGGCTTATTTCCTATTATGTATAACTATACAAGCTTACACACTAATTCATTAAAAATGGGAGTAATATTACCTGATTATAACCTCATGGTAAATGAATCAAAGTTAGTTAAACAACATATTATTATTATATTAAGTAATACCAACATCAAATTGACTTATATAAGAAAATCCCAAAAAATTTCATTGAAAATTAAGAAATAATGGCTAACTTTCTATAATGCCTTATTAATAACTTTACCACACTAAATCATTGAAAATTTGGGTAAGTTTACCTATTTATAACCTTCTGGTCAAGTAAAGCCAAATAATGTTATACTATCAAGTACAACTACATCTAATTGACTAATATAAGAAAACCCCAATTGAATTATATTGACAATGAAGAAAGATAGGGTAAATTTTCTATGATGCCTATTTGTTCAAGCAAATACATTACATCTTTAAAAATGGGGGTAATTTTACCTTATTATAACCTCCTAGGAAATGAAACTAAGTAAGGCAACATATTACTATAATATTGAGTAACAATTACATCTGTTTGATTGATATGGAAAAAAATCCACCAAATTTCATTAAAAAATAAAAAAAAAGGTATGGCAAATGTCCTATAATGCAGACACTGAGGTGTTCAGATCCACTATCAGTAAGGAAGTGTTCCCTTCCCTGTCAGGGGACCATTACTGGCATGGTATATGGAATCACAAAAAGGATACTGTAAAACTGATTTTTTCATTTCTACAGCTAAGAACTGTTCACTATTGACGGGAGGAGTATGCAAGCGGACTGATAGCTTAGCCGTTAGTCAGCTTTGACACTGTATTCAAGGGGTCCCGGGTTCAAGTCCCAGTCAGGCTGCATATTTAAAGTGTGTCTTTACACAATGTTTGTATAACGCTTATGACGTCATGTCAATTATATGCACAGATGTGCAATACCATATTTACGGAGTGGCAAAATTGGCACTTGTGTGTGATAAAGCATTATATTATCACACACCAGTGCCGATTTTGCGACTCCGTAAATATGGCATTGTACGGCCGTGCATATATTTTGACGTGACGTCATTATCGTTATACAAACATAGTGTAAAGACATGCTAAATGTTAGCGTTAAACTATAGGCGCGTCAAAGAAAAATGACTCTGATTTCACTTTAAACGGTCTTTATTTTTAGTATGTGTTAAATAGAATATTATATTAAATTTGTGTATGTTCATTACTGAATTTATTGCACTCATTGAATAAAGTAAATATTATGCTCACCAGCTAGAGGTCGCATAATTTAATTTTATTCAACTCATGCAATAAATTCAGCATTGAACTTACACTCATTCAATATCCTCTTTTAAATACATATTAAGCGCACGTCAATAAATTTCAATTTTAAGTGATATGAAAAATAATTTCTGTTGCGCTGTCTTTGTAAATCCAATAACTTTACATCACAACCGGTTTCCTTATTTTCCTCATTTTTTTACTCTCAACTACTGTTTCAGACCTAAAATAAAATTGCGTTCTTAATATTTATATATACTCATATATTGTAATGCTCTAGAAATTTTACCTTTTTTGTGATTTCACTGGATTTCAGTAGACTGTTTATTTCTACTTTCACTTTCGTTTTGAGAAGATTTTACTGGCGACAAGACAAGATAAATCAAGGATTTTACATGAAATGTCATGGTTACCTTGACCCTTGACCTCAAACATCCTTATAGGCCATCTACTGTCCATGGTCAATGTCCCTTCCAAATAAAATAAACCAGGTCTTATTCCTTCTCAAGTTATCGTATAAACAAGGTTAACAGGCCGTAGTTCGTACAAAGTGACCAATTCGATCACAAAAGTGTCCCATCAAAGGGCTATAGTCAAAATTTTTGTCTGATGGGCCTTGGAAGGTGACTTTCTAATATGATCCTAAAGACAAGTTCAAAGTGAATATCTTCTGTATTTTCAATGATAAATATTGCATGTAAAAGTAAATTGTTAAGTTTAAAAAAATCATAATATATATATACATGTAGTGTATACTGATTGGTTAATTATCACGTGCGCACGACTTAGTAACTCGTTCCCACGACTTAGTAACTCGTCGCCACGACATAGGATGTCGTTCCCACGACTTAATTATCTCGTGGCCACGACTAAGTAACTCGTGGCCACGACACAGTATCTCGTGGTCACGACTTAGCTATCTCGTGGCCACGACTTAGTAACTCGTGGCCACGACTTTGATAGGCAGACACCTTATAATCACTAGGCCATCGCTCCTGTATAACTGATAATGCTATATCCGAGTATCAGTATCAAAAAGTAAATATCTATTCTATTTGTCTGGTGCTGCAAGTGTGCGCATAGTGCTTCGGGTGTGCACCCGGTCATATCTTAAGTAAGATGGTTGCACATGTTTAAAATGCAATTAACTTTAGAAAAATCATTATATATTATATTTGTGTAGAAAATCCTTTGTCCCATGAATACCTGCTAGTGGGTTGTGTTACTCTACTTTATTTCAATTAAATATGTTCGACATCATCTTGTTAAAGCTGCACGCCCCCAGATGAGCATAATATTTCGATAAAATCAAACCTGAGAAAAAGGCACTAAGATTTAGAGAAAGGTAAAAAGATTCAAAATTCTAGTAAAAATTTACATGTTATGTGCGATTGATGACCGAATTTTTCAGTATGTATAACTACACTTCTACTGGTTACTAACGCAGTAAGAGCTATTTTTGCATATTTTGACCTCTTTATAGTAATATAAATAGGTTGTAAGTGCCATTGAAAATGTGTATAATAATTGCATTCTATTGGTAACTTTACAATATTATACTGTTAGATACATTTTTTAAATTTTAATGAAAATTAGCATGAATCTGAAGGTGTGCTGCTTTAATAAGCAACACACACGATATATAGTATTTAAAGCTGCATGCCTCCAGATGAGCAAATATTTCAGTGAAATCAACCTTAAGGAAAATGTATTAAGATTTTAAGAAAAGTAAAATTATTCCTAATTCATGCAATAAATAATTTACAGGTAATATGCCATTAATGACTCTTTTTTGCAGTACCTTTTACAATATATCTAAGGCGTTACTAACGCATTAAGGGCTAAATTTGCATATTTTGACTCATTTTTGACAATTTTCGTAGATCTTAAGTGCTGTTTGTAATGATTATGTGTGAATTACTTTCTTTGTTCACTTGCTAATTTTTTACTTCTCAACACATTTAAAAAAAAATCATAAAAATTAACACGAATCTGAAGGCATGCTGCTTCAAGAAGATAAAACATAAGAAATCAGCATATTAACTTGTGCGCCACCATTATTCAGAGAATCATTCTTTCAATCATTCGGCAGATGTGTGAAGTTGGCGGAGCAGCGGCCTAGCGGTGTAAAGTTGGCGGCCTGGCGGGCCAGCGACCTAGCGGCGTGAAGTTGGCTTTAAATAGCATGAATTGTCTTTAAAACTTCATTAAATGCCGTTTTATTGTTGAAATAACATTTCTACAACATTAAATGTTTTAGCCGTCAGGCCGCTGGGCCGCCAGACCGCCAACTTCACAAAAATGATAGAATAAAAAAATCTTTCAAAGTGATTGTATTCTTTATATATACCGTAAAATATCAAGAATAGTCTTAAGAACTTCATTATGTCCCGTTTTTATCATTTTTAACATTTCTACAACTGTAAAATTTTTCGGCTTTTTAAATAAAAAAATTCTCAAAGTGATTTTTTTCTTTTTATAAATCCTTTACATAATTTAAGATAACAAGGATTGTCCTCAGAACATCATTAATTGCCGTTTTTATTGTTTTTATAACATAATAACTAGGCCGCCAACTTCAGGCCGCTGGGTCGCTAGGCCGCCAACTTCACACATCTCATTTTTGGACCACAAAAAATGGAAGTGACCATGTCTATAAAGTAAACAAAAATACTCGCTCTAATGAATAAAACATTTTTGAAATCTAACCAACCCCAACAAAAGAGGACAAAATGAAAACAAAAGAAATAAAGATAAAAAAAATAACTCAACCAACATAAAGTTTATTTTAATAGCATATGGAAAGAACACAATTGGATTTTTAAAATTTTTATAATTAAAAACAATATTTTTACAGTTTTTATTTAAATTTTACTTAACAACAATATATATTTTCAAGAAAATATGTCATAAATGCGGGTAAATAAATCTTTTTTGAAAAGGCAATTTCAAATAGCATCGATACCCTTTTTAAAATTTTCAATAAATAAGCACAAAAAGCGAATAAATTCCCCTGAAAATAAGAAAACAAACCAAGAACGACCACCCCCCCGAAGGTTTGCTTTTGGGAAAAAAATTAAAATTTAAGAAATTTAAAAAATTTTTAAGGAAACCATGAATAACGCGAAAAAAAAGGGAAAATACCTAAAAGCCAAAACATTCTTGGCAACGCATCCTCCTCAACATGCCACCTAAAAAGTTTCAAGCTGATACCTAAAATGCTTTTTGAGATATGTCCGGACAAAAAAAGTATGAAAAATAACAAAGGCAATAACTCAAACATTATAAAAGGGTAGAGTAATCATTATAGCGCACAGCATTTTCCCACTAAAATAAGATCTAGCCCTACTATGACATTTCATGTTGCATATCTAAAAAACTTTTGAAGTTAGCTCCACTCAAGTGAAAAATTAAATATGAAAAAAAAACAAAAGGCAATAAACTCAAAAAATTAATGAAGGGTAGAGTTATCACTTCTTTTGCACTGGCACCTAATGAAGTTAACTTTTTTGAGAAAAAGCTGCCGAACAAAAATGTGGACGGAAGGACGGACAAAGGGACGGAGACTATTTCTATATCCCCCACCAGCCTTTCGGCGTGGATAAATTAAGCAGTTATTAAATAAATTTCATTGCCCATTCATTTTGGATCGGCAAAACATTAGGGTGAGCAGTCCCGATGTATTGACATGGTCTACGTTTTAATGCCCACTGTTCGAGCTCTCCGGCTTCCTTTTAAGTCTAAAAAAAACTTTTTGTTTTACAACTTCAATTTCTCCAGGAGTAGCAAATTTCCAGTATGAAGCAGCAGCACGCAGTTTTCATCAGAGGGACCTTCAAAATTGTAAAGTAATCTTGACCAGATCGGAATCCGAAGTATGTTTAATTTATTAAGGCAGTGTAGATGACTTGCTATTCAACAAGTATTGTAATTGCTCTATTGATGGCATATCTTATTGAAGCCGGTCAGTGTTCCATATTTTAGTTGACTACACCATACAGCGGATGATATTGTAGTTGGTAAAAGTCCGTTGAAATGATAATAATTCCACTTAGGTCGATAAACTCTACTAGCTTCAGTCAACGCTTGAATCGCCAATGGGAAATCTCCGTTTTCTAGTCGAATCAAGATATGTAAGACCTATATATAGAAAAAACGATGTTAAACCAATAAATATAGAGATGATGTAAGACCTATTTATAGAAAGGTGTTATAAACCAATAAATATAAAGATGATGCAAGACCTATTTATAGAAAGGTGTTATAAAACCAATAAATATAAAAATGATGTAATACTTTTTAAAAAAATGAAACTAAAAAAAAGGGTTTATTTTTTTAAAATTACACAATTAAATAAAAAATGTAGAAGAACACAACATGCAGGGGCAAACCCTTTAAAATTTTGGACAAAGCCCCACAAAAACACAAAAACCCCCACAAAGGGGCGCACAGCTAACCACTTCTTTTTGTTTGGGAAGATTTAAGTAATCAAAAATTAAAATTTTAGAACCCTTTTATTGAAATCCTTCGGCGGGTTTTGCTTATGGATGGCCAAG
Organism: Ruditapes philippinarum; assembly: GCF_026571515.1. Lineage (NCBI taxonomy): Eukaryota > Metazoa > Mollusca > Bivalvia > Venerida > Veneridae > Ruditapes > Ruditapes philippinarum. Next base: position 277,148 of record NW_026853525.1, on the reverse strand, counting down.
AAAATTCACAAAAAAAAAAAGGGGTTGGGACAAAAACCAATTTTTATCCAAAAACGAAATAACAGAGAACATCTAAAAATCAAGGTGAACAAAAATTTTGGACAAATAAGTTTTTTTTTTGCACCTTTTTCCATCAAAAAACCGATTTTCTTAATTCCAAAACAAAAAATTAAAGTCATATAATTTAAAGTTGGTTTTTTTCCTTTTCATATTATCTCATTTCCCCCTTTTAAATCTATTCCTCTATAAACGAAAACATGTGCATTGCGGGACACACCGATTTTTAAAAAAATTTTAACCCATTCATTAATTTTAACCCTTTTTAAGCCTCTGGGGGCTTTGGCGGAGTCACTACCACTCCCCAATAAAAACCGACCTCAACTTTTTAATTTTCGTTTTTGGATTTTTTTAGAGATTCAATTTTCTATTTTATTTCTTTAAATTTTTATAATGTTGAAATTTTTCAAAAATGTATCATATAATCCCCCAAGGGGAGAAAAATATTTTAAAAACCAAGAAAATCGAAAAAAAAATTTTACTTTTGAAAACAAGCTAAATTTTTCATTAATTTAAGTGATTTTAATTTTTTAACAAATTTAAATTTTATTTATTTTAATTCATTTATCTGCTACGAGGAATGAAATTTTTTGAATATATAGATAAATAATAGACCCCGTTCATGAAAAACCAACATAATGGGTTGGGGACCAGCAGATCCAGGACCACCGCCACCGCGCTCTGATCAGATCCATGCTGTTCCTATCAGTTTCTCTACTTGTTATAGGGTTTGTAAGCGAGTTCGAATATAAGCAGACATTTATTCTATTAGGAGCGGATACGGTCTTTTGGTCTACCCTACATTAAGAAACTAGACATGTTAACAAATAGTAATTTAATGATGAGAATTCTTGACAAGTTTTTTTCCGATATATCAAGTTAAAGTCCACCAAAAATAATTCGCCGATAAAAAGGCAAACAATACATTATTATATATATTTATCATTAATGTTTTAGAAACCGAAAGTACAAATGCCGACCTGTTGATATTGTGCCGGATTTGTTTAAAATTGTACACCAATGGGCACATTTAAATTAAAAAATGGTTGTCAGAATATTTTCAATAATGAAAACTGTTACCGATATAAACACTTAATTTTTCCTTTGGATTCAAATGTAAACATTTCGTTTTACATAATCGAAGATTTACACTCTTTGTTTTCTGTTCACATCTGAAACCACGTGTAAAACAACTTTCAATCTGTATCTAACTCCCAGGTTATAAGATAATAGCCAAGGATGTTTCCGATTTCAATTTGGCTTCCTTAAAAGGTCTCTTCGCAAGCAATTTGCTATTGTCCAAGTATGAAGACAATATTTTCATAAACAACAAAGTTATATCCAATTGTAGAAAAAAATCAAGCACAATTCCCAATGTTTGACCATAAAGGTTTGAAGGTCAAGTTCAGTCTGGGTCTCTACTTGATGGTCAGTTCTTGTCAAAGGGTTTAAAAAAATAAGTTAAAAAAAAAGGGCCAACAAAAGTTTCTGGACGGCCAACGTAACGAAAACATACTGTAGCAACAGCAAGTTCGACAAGTAAGAAACTATCCCCCCAGGGGCCCCGGGTCGGCGGCGGCGTCCCCACCTTTTTAAACATTTACGGGGGGGGGCCAATTTTGAGACAAGGGGCTTTTAATGTTTTATAGAGCCCAATTGTGAAATATAACAAAATCAATATGGTCGCAGGTTGTTTTTTACGAATTAAATATAAACAATAAGAAGTCATTCCAGTAACCCACATGGGGGGCAATTTTTGACCCCAGGGGAAATTTTTAAAAAACTTTTTAAATGTTTTGGCAATGCTACACTAAATTTTCTAATCTTGGCTTTTTAGCATCCAAAAGGAAGAGTTAAATCAGTTTTTTAATATTCATGTATGTTGTATGAACTACGTGGCCTATACCAGGATCAGTTTAAAAACCTAAGGCATAATTTGTATCACTTTGTAAATACCACTAGGTGAATTATCTGCCCTCGAAATGGGGAAAGCATTATCAATGTCAATGACAGCATTCGAAAACGAGTTCGATGACTAATTATTTCGCTTATTAGGATTTTGTTAGTTACCATATTCTAAATCAAACTTTAAATTAATTCTATCATACAAATTTTCATTCTGCCTATATATCTAATTAATTGTTATGCGGCAAACTCTTTCGAATTATTTTTTGGACCAGAATCCTTTGAACAACATTGATGATATTCATGCAAAAATCATTTCTGACACGTAACATCAAAATTGATCTTAGAAAATGTCATTTAAATAAATTATAGACGATGGATAACAGAAATGCAATTCTTTGGCTGAGGGGTTGCCTTCACGGGTTGAGGCCACCGTTTATCCCTGTGTGATCGTGAGAGGCAAATACATGAGTACGAATCATTGGAGTCTATGCATCTCTTAGCTTCAACAGCTTAAGTGGTTGGGAACTATTGACCCCTGGTGTTGCACCCGAGGCTGCCAAAATCATATTTCCTGTTTATTCGCCATATGACCTAAACTGTGTTGGTGTGCCATAAAGCCAAAACCAAGCAAAACAGAAAGGCAACGATCGACAGGTTAGTTAACACATATCTTATCTATCATGTTTATGGCGTTATGATGTTAAACAGAACGCCAGCAAAGGTCTATAGGCAACGCCGTTTCGAAGAGAAGACCCATAAAATAATAATAATAATAATAATAATAATAATAATAATAATAATTATAATAATAAAAACTTTAAATCACGTGAAAACATTTTATAATAATATTCTGGATATTTGATACATGGAAGCTATTGTGTGAATATTGTGAATAAATTTCATAAAAATCAACAAAACGGTTTTCCGATTATTTTTAATGAATCAGTTTTAGTTACAAATATGACCAGGAACAATCAGCCAATCAACGAGAGAGCGACGTTCGATGAACATAGCCCAAAAAATTTTGGTTTTTTAAAAAAAACCAAAAACGAAAAAATTTAAAAACTGTTAATTTTTTTTCTAATTTAATTGTCCGTGAAAAATTCATTTTTGGGTGGGAAAAAAGGAAAAAGTAGAAATTTCCCGAGGGAAACCGTTATCATGCGTTTTCAACCCCTGTTCAAACCTTTCCCCATTGCTTTTGCCGCACCTTCTTGACATCATTTTAAAACCACTGGGGCAAAACCCCAAAAACCCCATCGCGCAACCTGCTAAAGGGCCCTTTAAAGTTTTATAATCCCTTAACAAATCGCCCAAAAACTTTTTTTTGCAACCCCAAGATGGGTTAAATGCACAAACGTCCAAATGATAAAATATTAAAACGCCTTCAACGCCCGATTATTGAAAACCCAAAAGCGGGGAGATAACAAAAGGGAAACTTTAAAAATTCACGATCCCCAGACGGATCGCTACGGATTCCCTTTTAAAGTTGAGTCGCTCAAAAAAAATCACTTTTCCGTTTCAAATGGGGCAAAAACCTGTGTAAAAAAAAAGGAAAAAATGTGTTTCATAAAATAGGATCCATACGGAAAGAACGAGTTTTAAGAGAATTTTTCATTTTGAATCATTTAAAGTACTAAAAAAAAAAAATGAAAATTTCAAATCAAGAGCGGAAAAACCATTAATTTTCGACAAAATAAATTCAAGGGAACTTCATAGGAATCTTTGTACACTGTTTTAAAACTTAAAAACTTTTCGGATTTAAATTTTTTAAATTTTAATATTTTTATAAGAAAACCGGTAAAAAGGTATTTGGGGGACCGAAAATTTTTGGCCCCCACTTTATAAAAACCAAAGCAGAAAAAAGCAAAAAACGAACTCGAAAAGGGGGATTAGGTGTGCATATTGTCCAAAATATGTGTTTGTTTTTTGCTTTAATCAGTTTTTTCCTTTTATACAAGTGTTTTTTAATTTTTTAGCTAAATTAAACCGAAAAAAAAACGATCCGTTCTGTTTTTCTTTTTGGGCATCTATTTACAAAAAAATGAAAATGGATTAAAATCAAGTCAAAAAACGTTTTGTGAACATTAAACAAAATTTGAATAAAAAAAATTTTACAAATCTAAAAGCCCCAAAATTTTAAACTCAAGGTCACGGTCATTTAAAACTTTTCCAAAAAATTTTTTTTTCAAAAAAAAAATAACTATTGATTAAAAACCCCAATGAAGTTTTAATTTTGAAAATCAGTTTTAAAATTAAAAAATTTGCCTTTAAGTCAAGTTAAATGAGTTAAGGCAGTTTGGGTTTTATACATGAAGGGTGACCTAAAGTTTTTTTTGAATATGATGAACCCTTTAAAAAAAAAGAAAAATAACCCGAAGAAAAAAACGAGTATTTTATTTATTTGACCTAGGCGGTCAATTAAAGGTCAAGGTCACATATAAATTATTCAATATGTTTGTTTGGTACCAAGTCTTATTTTGTCCAAGTAAAAATCAAATCCGTAAGGTTAAAGCTCATAAATGAGCCAAGGTCATGTTTAGTTTGATAAACATAAAGGTCTTATCCTTAAGAATGCTTTAATAATAAGTCAATACATTCATTTATAAAAAAGTTCTAGCCAGTTACACCAAAGACAATTTAAATAATTTGACCTTCAATGTCATTTAGGAATGAAGGTCAAGATCTGTCTGGTTAACCTACGGGGTCTATCCAAAAAGATTATTGTGTTCAAATTTGAAGACAATCAATAACAATGTTATAGCCTCTAATAGCAAAAATCAAGCAAAATTTACATTTGACATTGAAGTTAATTGAATGTCTTTTATAAATGAAGGTCAAGTTTAGGCTGGCCTATTTGAAGGTCTTGTCCAAATGGTTGTTGTGGCTAAGTATGAAGACAATTGACCAAAAAACTTTAAAAAGATATGATGAAGTTAACAAGTTAAAGTTTGCGGACGGGAACGCCGCCATGACTGTTACAATGTCTCTATTTCTTTTCTTCGAAAAAAACGTCGAGATAAAAAAATGACTAGGTAGACCATGGCACAAGCCTGCTTAAAAAATGGAAAGAAAATAAAGCAAATATAATCTTTTAATAGTTTAATTCTGGTTATGAACAAAATACACTCATTTCTTCACATATGATGTATCGGATATCTAGCGTTGTAACAAAAAAAAAAGATGATAAAAAATATTATACAAAATTTAAAAGTGATGGTTGATATACTTTTAGTTACATGTCTACTGAGTGAATTTTTTAAACCGAGTTAACTTCTTATTAAGTTATATCTACCCGTTAATCTAGAAGATGATCATGTTTTATGGAATAAATTTACGTCACTATAGTTGACTTAAAAGCGTTTATTTTCATTCATCCACAGATAAATTCATTATAACAAAGCAACAACAAAATGAACTGGTTAAGAATAACTTGATTATTTGTACATGTATATTTTTTCTTATGAAAAAAGTAATTAACCCCTACCCCCTCCCACAGTATTTTATTTTAAATTCTGTCCAGAAATTTGTGACGAACAGTGATATTCCGTGATTACTTTTTTGCAAATCACATTTCAATTGTAACTGTTTCGTTTAATATATCAGTCTTGAATTTGAACACAACTCTTCCTTCATATCATTCTTTCGTTGACATGGGCTTGCCGAAAAGCAGTGAAGTGACGTAAAATCCCATGCATGTATTATGTTTTTCTACAAACTGATCAAGAGTGCCTGAAGCTTTAAGCTCTTTGATTTTCTCCTCGACGACCTTCAAATCTTCAGGAGTTGCGGACGCCCAATAGGAGTTACAATCTCGCCAGTCCTTTTTCAAAGGCCCTTCAGGGTCAAGCAACGTTTTCATCGTCTGTTCGGGAATATCTACGTTATTATGAATGTAATTTGAGCACTCAAAACCACACTTCCGGAACATCTCGTGCCACTTCCGGTCATGTGGATACTGTTTTAAGTGACGTGTAGCAATGTCAGGATTTAAGTGAACAAACCATATGGTTTCATAAAATCGAGGTGATGGACCGGAAGTGATTGTCAGTACTCCGTCATGTTTAAGAACCCTTCTTGCTTCAGTGAGAACCTTCTGAATGGTTGGGAAATTTTCTCCATCAGGATGTTCCTCTAAATGATGCAACACCTATTGTAATATTTTAATAAAGGTGCTGTATCAGTAACAGCTTTATTATGCTAAGAATGGCTGACATAGGGATATAGCAGGTTGGAACAACATATTGGAAGGCAGGTAAATCAAAGGATTGTCTCACACAGAATTGCTTTATTAATTTTTTAGGATAACATGGAATTGCTGTATTTTTTTAAATGATTCATAAATCACGCTTGTATGAATCAAAATTGTGCTATGTTTCATGATTAATGGTATCATGCGATTTGGAGCAGAATCTTATTGAAGTTGAAATTGGTTACACAAAATTACCTATGTGATTCTTATTCTTCAGAAGAAGAACATAAACATAAAAAATAAACATGTGTCCCTGATAGAATATATACATGTAAAACATGCGATACATACACCAATGTGTTGAAAGCTGCACGCCGAAGATGAGCCAAAATATTTCAAGAAAATCAATTTTGGGAAAAAAATGTCCAACATTTTTAAGAAAGGTAAAGCTTTAAAGATCCGTTAAATTTTTGCATGTTTTGTTGGGGGGTTTTTGGGGGATTTTGGGGATTTTATAAAACCAAAATTCTACTGCTTTTTATAAGCAGTAGGGCATTTTGCTATTTTACCGCTTTTTTGGTAATTTAACTTGGACTGTAAGTCCCGATTGCTTAGTTAATTTTTTTATTTTTTTCCCCTTAAAATATTTATTTTAAAAATACTTTTCTAAATTTTCATGAAATTGAAATCTGGAGGCGTGCTGCTTTGAGTTCATGATTTTGGAACTAGATGATTTTAGTAAAAAAAGCAAATTGAAAAAACGGTCCTTTCCCCGCTAAAAATCTAAAAAAACATGTCAAAATAAACAAATGCATTGTCTTTTAAAAATTTTTTTTCGTTCTTTTTTTTGTTTTTTTTTACCCCTTTTTTCCCAACAATTTATCTATAGGGGGGTATTTCCCAACCCATCTTTCCTGGAATTCACCATATAGACAACTTTTCCCGCGCCAAAAACACTCAAAACCTTTCAAAATGTATAATGATTAGAGAATAGTGTAGACCCTGATCGGACGACATAACTGCGCCGATTGTCTTTGGCCCAACTGGTACAATCTGGCACCGCAAAAGGATAATTATACCAATTAAACTACATGTACTAGTATTAGAAACGATGCAAAATGATGCATGCAGCTTCAAAAACATCTACACGCTTTTGTATAACTCTGGACATTGCAAGCTATTCAACTTAATGGTAGACAAATGTAACATTACAAAAAAAACCATCTTGAATGTGACAGTGTATTCAGAAATCAAGCTTGAACTTCATTCATTGATATTGGAATATAAATAAAGTAAGAAATTGGATATTACTTAGTGACAGTATGAAGTTTGTTAGTAGCCATGTGTGTATCACTTTGCACTTACCAAATTAAACATTACGGCATCAAAACTGTCGTCTGGGAACGGAATTGGCGGCAATTGTTGCTTCAACACTTTTTTTACTCTTCCCGATTCAATAGAGTCAGCAAGTTTGGCTTTTGCCTTTTCAAGCATGCCTGGCGAAGCGTCTAAAACAATTACTGTCCAGGTGTCGCGACGCCATATTCAATTAAAGCCTTTTGGCGTAATTTCGGTCCGCAGCCTGCATCAAGGACGTGTATATCCTGGAATAAAATACGTTTTATATTGTATAACATTGTTCCAAACTGACACAAATCTTCCCTGCAATCTAACCAGTGTCTAGATAGCGTTTTGAGCAGTAAAAACAATTTGTTCAAGAATTTGAACTTTCTATAATGATGTCGTATCATCTTTAAATAAAATTAATGTAATCTTTCATCGTAAATACTCGTGCCTTCCAATCTAACTAATGCTTACATAAATCCACGAAAAAATGTGTCAGAGAAATAATGCATGATTTTTCAGTAATGATCAAGGACTTTTTTGAAAACAGATAAGTCAGAAGAGTCACAAAAAACAATGAACCTACTTTCAAGGGTTTTCACAGTGTAACTGCATCATGGCCGCCATGACAATCCGAGCCCATAGCAAAAACCGCTGGTTGTCATAGTTACGTGACACGTTGTTATAATCTTCGTACTTGCTCATCTCTGAAATTCAAATTTACAGTCTCAACAACTAAATCAAATACTTGCCTTTAAGGGCCCATAAAGGGTTAAAGGCCCATAATGCCTCAGACATGTTATTATTTTTATTCCTCAAAAACATTCTATTTTTTGGTATCTTGTTACCATACATATGCTCTACCTTTGCTTCTTTTGCAATTGGTATAATTTAAGTGAATGTGTATTTTGTATGTAGGTCAAAATACTATGTTTGCATTTTGCTATCTTTACGGTACATAACTGAACATTCAACACTACTTTCTTCAGCTGTTTAACATTTAAACATGCTCTAAAGCAATTATGAAAACATTTTTCAACGCATGTTTGACATTTCTAAAGAATTTACTGAATGTGTATTTCTGAGGCATAATGTGCCTTTAAAAGCTATTTCTAAAAAAAAACTTTTACAAGATTTATTAACAGTAATGTTAAACTGTTTCCTTATTCTTATATTCGATTTTCGAAAGAGTTGTAACACAAATTTTATCATTTTTAACTTACACATGGATACTATACGAAAACAGAATAACCTATTTTAACTATTTTAAGGCCCATTCAACAGCGCATACTTGATAAAATCACGTACTTAAATTACAGTGGATTTAACAATAATTCCGTGCATCCGCCGTTCGCTTGGAAGAAAATATACCAATACATATTTGTTTCATAGGTATTTTGGAATTATTGTTTTTTTTTTCAAAATTCATTCAATACTTAAATTTTGTAAACTACAAGCTGCAGCTTATATTCTATAAACTTAAACAGCTATTAAGAAATGTGGAAAGACGAATACTTTATAGGCAATTAAAAGTCAAATTGTGAAGATTAGTACATTGCTATGCAACGCTACTATGTAAATAATAACAAAGCGCTGTACAATTTTAAGGAACATCACTTAAATAAGTTCACTATACATGTTAATATACGAATACATATATAAATATACATTATATTACACGGAAATCACAAGCGAATCGATAATTATGGTAATTAGAGTTAATTATCAGGCATCCAATAGCACGTTTGTCCCAGGATGACTAGTGCTCACATCCACACCATACAATCAAATGGGCAGACAGCAGTTCAAACGTCGACAGCTGTACCAGTATATATAGTTGGGATATGTTGAAAATAGATGAATACGCAACGTATGTCGATTGTGTTTCCTGCGCCGACATGTATATACTCGTACAGCTGTCGACGCTTGAACTGCTGTCCCCCATTTGAAAACGGTTTGGGGAGACCTGTTTTTTCTTAAAAGCCTGGGTTGCTAAATATTACGTAGCGCTTTGGGTAAAACCCAACCCACGATTTTTTCTGTTACTTTTTGGGAAATTTATTACAGAAGTGCTGAGTATTTTTATGAATTTTAAATATTTTTTTGTTTACATTTTGCTACTTTTACGAACAATAACTTGACATTCACTTTCTTTATGTAAAGAGCATAATATATATGCTCCACAACATTACGTTATAAAACTCGTGTTTGCTCTTTCTAAAGAATGAAAATTTCAGTCGTTTCTGTGGCAATGTGTGCGGGTTTTTTTTGGGGGGTTTTTATAAAAAAATTAATTTTACATTTAAAAAAATATAGATGTTTTAACCAATATATGGTCACGAGCAGTGTGGTCACTACTTTAGTTCGTTTTATGACAGCGCACGATCTAATTTATAAACGAAAAACGCATGTTTTAAAGTGATAATTAAAACCAACTTCATGCCGTCGATCTCGCCCATGATCATGATGATATTTCCACATAACAGTCAGATCGTTATACCATAACTGTAACTTAACAATGGTTTTCATACATCTTTATTATGTATCAATTGTAATATTGTGCAGTCGAGGGAAAAAGCTTATATTTGAATGTTTATGCATGCACATGTACATGTTTCCGACTATATAAATAAAATTTACTTGACTCGACTTGACCTCATCGCATTATAGTACAGTGTACCAAAATATTTAAACATTTGGTTTAATTCAGTCCGTTTTTAAAATGTTTTCGGAATGACTGACCGGGTGCTGTTAAGATAAAAATATCGTTTTTAATGATCAAAGAGAGGTTATTTTATGATAATTTTAACATTATTGGCGAGATAAATGAGCCGAATGCCTGCTGTGATCTATAGAGACAAAAACTGATTATTTCCTATTTAGAACTGAAGGTTCAGACAGGTTAATTAGGAAGCGCAAAACTTATCCACAGTCAACTTAACATTTCCGCCCCTGACGCATCGGTATGTATACAGTACAACTATAATAATATACATGTGTGACACCTTTATCTCCCTGACCTAGTTTAAAATATGAACCTGCATAAAACTCCCCAGACCACGCGGTCTTTCAAAATACAATGAACATGTATCAGTATAACAGTTTTTATTCTTGGAAGAAAAGGGTAGAACAAAGATCATGATCCCCAGATATATTATATTATATACATGTGTACTAGTATACAGTACTTAAGTGTTCAAACAATGTGCTCATTTAATAAATCTGCAACAACTGTGACAACTAATTATAATTAATTAACTGACAAGGAAAGAAAGATGATTAGAATAGATAGTTTACTGACAAATAATCTTTATCTGAACTTCTGCAGAAATGACATTAAGTAAATATCCAACTTACCTAGATAGTATGTTTACAAATCGGGCAAAACTTCAACACTTGATTTACCTCCCTTGGTTTTGGCGGGGTGTATCTAGAGGCAAAATAACATCAAGAGGCTACCAGCCTACCAATTGATATATCATACTCACTGCATGTGACTTTTAAAACAGATTTAAAAACGTAAAATTCGTAATAAATAAGGGCGTGGAAACGGCGTTTTAATTAAGGGTCCGAAAAATGTATCTTTGTACCAATGATTTTTCCAATGTCAACGTTCAGATTTAACTTCTAGCCATTAAGCAGACAAAAAAAAGTCGATTATATAATTATAATTATTTTTGTTGCTGGTCGTTAGATCGCCTGACCAAAATTCATAACCACATTGCAAAAGCATATATTTGAGATTTAATTTAAACTTGGTTCATGTCAAGTGTGTTTCAAAATATTGCTAATATGTGGTTATAAATCATTAAAGTATTTAGCAGCCAAATAAAGACTGTTTTCCCTTGTCCAAAATAGGTATATTTCTCCTAAAAAGCTAATATTTAAATTTTCTTTTGTATCAAACTCTGGCCTGTAATTAGAAAAGTATTAAATTTTTTATTTTCTTGCAGTTTATAATAAAGAAAGGATCTATAGATTTACAAAGAATTTCGAATCAGCATTCAGTTGGAGTTGCCGTTCACTGCAATATACATATAAGTTTTTAATGTATTTTATCATGGACTATAATTAAAGTCAGTGATTTTATCAAGTTTGGATCGTTGAATTGGCCTCAAATAATGAAAAATAAATCTTAAAAGATCACACGCAAACAAGGAGGAAGTTTTTTTTTTTTTAAATTGTGTATTTTATTGAGAATAAGATCAAATTATTTTTTATAATGTCATAGAATTTAACATTGTACACCATAATATACATGTAAAACTAGGAAAATAAGTTTTCATGTATTTTATCATGGACTTTAATTAAAGTCCGTGATTTTAATCAAGTTTGGATCGTTGAATTGGCCTTAAAAAATATCAGGCTCAAATAATTGAAAAATAAAATCTTAAGATCACACGCAAACAAGGAGGAAGTTTTTTTTAAATTGTGTATTTTATTGAAATATAAGATCAAATTATTTTTAATAATGTCATAGAATTTACATTATACACCATAATTATTTCATCTGAGTTCTTTTTTAAACAAATGTGTTCAGATTTTTTTAACTGGTATTAATTCTTCCCAGAAAATTTGACTTACAGATTCAATCAAACGGAGTCTGCAATTTTCATGTAATTCTATTGTGATTAAAGCTTCCGATCGAGGGATCACATTTTATCCCACAACAGCAGGTCAAGTGCTGTGTGGCAGCTGTAAAATGTTGCCCCATACTTCACTTCTGTGTTTTTATATTTTTCTGGTCCTTCGGGATCATTGGTTCCAACATTTTTATGTGTTTGTAATAGGATGGGTATTTACGGTAATCTTAAGTTAACAGTTAATCTATAAGTTATGAGTTACTATCTTTCATACTTATTGCATGGTATATACAATGTTATTCTCAACCAATCAAATTGTTGTTTTGAATACTGAATTGTATAAATAAGCTGACTTTGGTAATGTTAGCTAGGTTAGGTACTGTACCTACTCTGGTCAGTACAACAAGGCTTAGCCTTGAAACATTAAACTGGACTTAGTCCTTAACAAACATTTATGTTTATTATAAACGACCATATATAAAAAATATCATAAACATAATCTTAATTAAATAATAAATATAGTTATTCTTAATATAAAACTAAATATAATTTGATTAGTATTCTCTTTCAGTTTGTTAGGGCTTTTCATATATTAAAAGCATTGATTGAAATTGAATTTACTAGTTGTTGTTGTTCAGTCCATCATCTTTATATAGGGACACTTATATATAAATCTACTGAGCCCTGAGAACTTTCTCCAGTTATAATTTGTGATCGTTTGGTCTCCGTGTAAAGCATTGATTCTCATTAGAACCTGACCACTATTACATTGGTGCCGTGACCTTAGAATACAGTGCTTGCATAGAGACTATACATGTATATAAGTCATATATAAATTAAGTTTAGTTTGTATTGTGTAAATAATACAACTTTTACAGTGATGACATGACTATATACATGTAGATCTATAAAATTTGTGTATTGTTTGGTACAAACTTTGTGAATTGTACTAAATATAATTACGTGTAGTAATTTGAGAATCTATCTCATTTTCAATTTATATTGCACTATAACATTGGTTTCATAACTGGTGACTTTATATAGTGTGTTCTTTTTGCTAATTATTATTTTTCAGTGTCTTGTGTACTAGTATAGCAAAGTACAGACATTTCATGTTAATCTGAAATACATGTATAAATGTAAGAAAGTATATAGGGCATTATTCAGTAGATGTGTATTATTATATAGATGTTGGACTATTCAATACAATAATAATATAAATCTAAGATAAAATTAAAATTAGGAATAAAATAGGGTAAATTAAAAATTTAGGAGTTTAAAAAAAAAAAAAATACATAGGATATATTTGTAATTTAGTAACATAAAATAAGTAAAATATATGAAAATAAATTATAAAATAAACATACATTTATGTCATAAAATGATAAAGTAAAACAAAAATAAAAAAGTTTAAAACATGATATATTGACTATATACTTGTTTAAAAGTGTAAGGTTTATAAACAGTGGGAAAAATATTATCTTGAGTGTATATAATATAATACATGTATATGTATATAAAGTGCAGGTAAAGGTATACCATGGCACAAGGTGGTCAAACAAGTTTTTCTACCGGCGGTATCGGTCAATATTATGTAACTGAACAGTTAGGATATAATGAACATAATATACATGCTACTACACCTAGCACGAGAATTTCAAACACTCATTCACCACTTTATGTAGATTCATTTCCTTCTAATACAAGGCAAAGGGACACAGCACATTCACAAAGGTATAGTGAAACTTTTGATGATAAATTAAGGTCTCCATATTTGGAAGAAAATTTTGTGTTTTCCCCTATCCATAAAACTGAAATTAAGGGACATTTGAATACACCTGAACAAATTATTTATAGCAGGTATAGTTCAGATATGCCTACGCGTACACATGTACAGACACCGTTAGTTTCTAAGGGTAGTAATGAAGGGTTGTTACGAACCAGTGATGGCTTTGTTTTGTCTAATACAAACAATGGACAACAACATCAGCGCCTAGGAACGTTTACCCCACAAATGCGTTCAGTAAATTATGATAGAGAGAAAGAAACAATTTCTCAAAATAAATCTTACACAGTACCAATGGTTACTATAAGAGAATATAGTGATGTTAAGCATTCACTTCCTTTGACTACAGCACCAGGTTTAAAGAGATATACTACACCAATCACCATCAACACTTACCAAACACCATTAACGCATACATTACCTCATATGTATAATAATAATATGGGACAGACATCTCAAAAGTGTATACAAACAAATGCTGCATACATGACACCTCATACGCAGTCAAGCTACACTGAAAGGATGTTCTAACTAGACCTTTTTTAAATTAAAATTATTCAATAATGGTAAAAGGTATGGACTTTATTATTTGCATTTATTAGTTACATGGTCAATGCTTTTTAAAAATCATGAAAATCATCGACCGTGACGATATTCCAATTTGCACGTGCTTTCATGTGTAGTTTTATAATTATGCACGAGATTTTGTGAATTCAGTGCTCAAAATCGATTTTTCTTATCAAATCAGTATTCGATAGCAAAAATCATACCAAAAAAACATTTTAGTGATAGAACTGCTGAAATGCCGCGTATGACCAATGCAGAACGCGCTCGCGCAATTGGCATGTTACAGGCTGGCTCATCCCGAGTACAGGTATTCATCATTAAAATATTCTGTTCATCTAAATATGGTATTAAATCATTCTTCGTGAAATAATTTATTGTAAATAACAATATTTAATCAAATTATTTTAGCATTTATAGCTTAGAAAATGTACATATATGATATGAAGTTGCATGTCTTCTGTTCTCTCTGCAGTTTGCTCGAATTTTTGGCAGGCATGTCTCTACAATCACCAACCTCTTCACCAAGTTCCAGCGCACAGGTCGTGTTGAAGATGAGCACAGGCAACCTCGCAGAAAAGTGACAACTCCAGCACAAGATGCACAGATTGTTGCTGATCACCTTAACAACCGTTTTAGAACTGCAGCTTCAACCGCCAGGCAGACGATAGGCACTCATAACAGATCAATAAGCCAGAAAACGGTACTTAACCGCCTCCGTGATCATGGTATAAGAGTAAGGAGGCCGTTTCGTAGCCTTGTACTTACCGACGTACATCGCCGAAGACGTGAGCAATGGGCCCGCCGTCACCAGAGAATAACTCGTGCTGAATGGGCCAACGTCTTATTCACAGACGAAAGCCGTTTCAACTTGAAAAACAGTGACGGAAGGATACGCGTCTATAGGCGTCGAGGCGAGCGTTTGAACGACAGCTGCGTTCACGAGCGTGACCACTACGGTGGGGGATCGGTGATGGTTTGGGCTGGGATTTCCTTTCATACTAAGACCAACCTCGTAGTCATCCGTGGTAATCTCAACGCTTTGAGATATCAACAGGAGATTCTGATTCCGGAGGCCATTCCTCACCTGCGTGCCGGTGGGCGAGGTATGGTTCTGATGCAGGATGGGGCGACCCCGCACACAGCTGCGACCACGGAGAGGCTTCTACGACAGCAACAAGTGAGAGTTCTTCCATGGCCGTCTACATCCCCGGACATGAACCCCATTGCGCATTTGTGGGATGAACTTGGCCGCCGTGTTCGGAACAGATGCTGATCCAAGAATGGGCCAACATTCCTCAGCAGACTATTTCAAACTATGTTATGTCGATGAGACAACGATGTGCTCACTTACTGAGAGCTAGAGGTGGTCACACCAAATATTAAACCAGAGAGTTTTACCAGGACAGTTAAGTGATATTGTTGAGTGACTTTTCACATTGTTATTTTGCCGCCATTTTGCGACTTTGACTTTTTATAAGACTTTTTTTTCTGTTAAGTTTGACATTTTATCGAAATGTGATTTGAATAAAATTCTACAGAAGTATGCATCTTATGTGTAGTAATAAATATCCGAAATATAACCTAAATTGATCAATACATTAAAAAAATATAGCTGATTAACCAAAGGTCTAGTTAGAACATCCTCTCAGTGTATATGCCTTTGCCTAGTAACATGCCAGTATTTAATTATAATACACATGAAAATCATACTAGTCCTCATTCAAACTCAAATAGAAACATAAAACCAGACAAATTTGATGGTTCTACCACTGAGTGGACAGATTATGTAATTCATTTTGAACGTGTTGCCTCCTGGAATAAATGGAATGAGCAACAAAAGGCGTGCATGTTATCCATAAATTTAAGGGGGGAAGCCCAACGCCTACTTTCAACATTAAGTTCCTCTCAGTTAACAGACTATAATGAAATAAAACGAGCCCTGACTCAAAGGTTCAGTCCACAAGAGCGGGAACTGGCATATAGGTGTGAATTCCGAAACAGGAAAAGGAATTCTGGGGAGTCTGTTTCAGATTATGGATACGCATTAAGACGTATAGGACAGAAAGCATTTCCTTTAATGCCCCATACGGCACTCGAATCTTGTATCATTGATCAGTACATTCATGGTCTGGGTAGTTTTGAGTTACAAAAACATGTACAATTTTTACATCCAACTACTTTAGATCAAGCTATTAGTGCCGCGGTAGAATATGCTGCTTTACAGGGGTCACTTGATAAAAGATCAAAACCCGTAGATGACGAAATTACAAGGGGGACTACTCTTCCATTGAAAGAAAATATAGTTTCTTCCCTTAGGCCATCAAATATGAAAACTGATTGTAATCTTGAAGATTTACAGCAAATGTTATCTTCTTTGTTAGATCAAAAACTTGAACAAAAGTTTAATGAAAAAATGTCTATGCTTGAAAACAAATACTCTGATAATGTTATTAAGAAACAAAACATATCAAGACAAAATAGCCCTTCACGTAATTTACGTGCAGATTCATCTCCACACAATAACAGACAAGTGGGAATTCAGAATAGATCCCCAAATCATTCCCCAAATAGGAATTTAAGGAATAATTCTAGGAATATTTCCTGTTCATATTGTAATAAACTGGGACATACAGAAAGTCAATGTTTTTTCAAAGAGCGTAGAGATATTTTCTGTACTTTTTGTAAAAAGAAAGGCCATATTGAGAGCCGTTGCTTTCTAAAACAAAATGCTCCCTTACAGGAAAACTAGACCGGACTGAGGTTGTGGCCAAAACTTCAGTCATTTGTAAAAATACTAGGCCAATATGTGACATAACTATGACAAAATGTGACACAAAGTGTTCACAAATTAGTGAAAACACTGAAAACACGAACTTGAAAAATGTTAGTTTACCAGAAATTGACAAACATAAACATTGTTCCGTTAAAAGTACTTTAACGTCTGAACATTCAAATACAAATGAACAAAACACATTGTATAAGAAAATCCCGGAAATAACAATTACTCCACCCGAATTAAGTCCTACTCCTACTATAACAGAGACGAATGCTCAACGTGACTTAGGTCAAAAACTAGGACAAGAGTGTTCGAGAAATGAAGGTCAAAATGTATACCGTGCAAATATAGTTGAACAAAGTACGAGTAAATGTACACCATTAAGTTTGAAATTTAAAGTCACTGATTCAAATCATATTGAGAGTAAGGTTTTACAACAGAATAATGTTGATATAAAAACACCTCAAAGTTTAGGCCAAGAAAAGGAAAACATTGTTTCTGATATAGGCGAAAAAAATAAAACATCATGTTATTATGTGAAAACTGCTATAGGGCAGATCAAGGGAGGTATGCTCATTGATTCTGGAAGTCCAGTTTCTATCATTTCCACCAAGTGTTACTATAGACTCGAAAATAAGCCTAGGTTAGAACTTGTTAAAATGCCTTTGTCTACAGCAAATGGAGTCAGGCTGAAAATTGCTGGAAAATGTATGATTAATTTTGAAATTGAACATCTTGTTTTCTGTTTTGAGTTTATAGTTGCGGATATTGAGGAAACAATAGGCATTTTAGGCATTGATTTCTTCGAAAATTATAATGTCAGCCTGAAAGTACACAAACGCTTGCTAAAAACTAGTATGGGAAAAGTGAGAGTGTATAACTTTAACTCAAGAATGTGTGCAAAGGTACAAATAACAGATATTTCTCATGAAAACAAACCATTATTACACAGCTACAATCAGGACAATTTGAATAAGTTAAGTGCAACACGCAAGTACTGGTTTATAGATAAAATAGATAATGGTAAAATGATACTTCAATATGCATTTGACAAGAATCAAAGTAAATCTTTTGAAACATTAGACACAAACTCTGTGTCAATATTTCAAACATATTTATACTTTGAGAGAAGCAAGCAGTTACTTATTCAAAGCAAAATAATTATGCTAGAACTGATGTCATGGATTAAAAGAGTGAAATGCTACTTAAAAATGACCATGTCTAACCAAGACTTAGACTTATGTATGAAATGGAATGTACAGAAAAATACCAAGTTTAAATCAACACGACTTTAGAGGAAGATAAATTGATATGAATCATTTATCCTAAAAATGTAAATGTAATACAAAGTATACATTAATTAAATATTGTGATGATAATACATAGTTTGATTTAAAATAGCAGTATTCATGTTGACATATGGAATTGAATATATGTTCCACATTGTATGTCTGAAAGATAAAGAGTTTAGACTTGTCATTTATTATGTTTATATGAATATTAATTCTTGTTTAATTTTTCAGACTTCATATACATGTACATACTCAAGCCAGTTGTAACACACAAAACACCGCTTGTAATGGTGAAACATCATGGACTTCACATTGTTCATATTCCACTACTGCATGTGCTCAATTCAGAGTGTATTCTAACAACAGGACTTTACAGTTTCATCAAGAACATTGAAAGTGGTGTGTTGCTTGAGTGATGTTTCATTCTTATTGTAAATAACCTGAATTTGTTTTCCATGTTTGATATTTACATTGATAGTTAATCGTGTTTTGTCAGTTCACTATTTTGATGTACATACTTTTCTTATTTTGATTCATATACTTTTCGAAAGTAAATTTTTGTTTTGTAATTTTGATAAGTTTCTTAAATAAAAGGGTAATTCTTTCCTTCCTTTGTTTTTGACATTAT
Organism: Ruditapes philippinarum; assembly: GCF_026571515.1. Classification (NCBI taxonomy): domain Eukaryota; kingdom Metazoa; phylum Mollusca; class Bivalvia; order Venerida; family Veneridae; genus Ruditapes; species Ruditapes philippinarum. The sequence goes on along the minus strand of NW_026853525.1, from coordinate 258,015 downwards.
ATTTATTAAATTTTAATCTCTAATTACATGGGGTTTCTTTGTTTTTAAGGAGGGAGGAATGTAATAGGATGGGTATTTACGGTAATCTAAGTTAACAGTTAATCTATAAGTTATGAGTTACTATCTTTCATACTTATTGCATGGTATATACAATGTTATTCTCAACCAATCAAATTGTTGTTTTGAATACTGAATTGTATAAATAAGCTGACTTTGGTAATGTTAGCTAGGTTAGGTACTGTACCTACTCTGGTCAGTACAACAAGGCTTAGCCTTGAAACATTAAACTGGACTTAGTCCTTAACAAACATTTATGTTTATTATAAACGACCATATATAAAAAATATCATAAACATAATCTTAATTAAATAATAAATATAGTTATTCTTAATATAAAACTAAATATAATTTGATTAGTATTCTCTTTCAGTTTGTTAGGGCTTTTCATATATTAAAAGCATTGATTGAAATTGAATTTACTAGTTGTTGTTGTTCAGTCCATCATCTTTATATAGGGACACTTATATATAAATCTACTGAGCCCTGAGAACTTTCTCCAGTTATAATTTGTGATCGTTTGGTCTCCGTGTAAAGCATTGATTCTCATTAGAACCTGACCACTATTGCATGTTGAAAATTAAGTACCGCTCTAGCCGGTGCTATAGGGGCCACGAGAGTTGCACCTTACCATTAATGGTTTTATCCCTCATGTACAGACTTAATCGAACCGAGTCTGCAATTTTCATGTAATTTTGTTGTGATTAATGCTTCCGAGGTGTCACACATTTTAAAATATCTAGATATTTTCACATAGCAGAACGGTCATGCCTGCTTTGAACAACAAAATTTCCACAATTGCCCACTATACACAAGTATATACATGTATATAACTGTGCACAGTACAGTATGCATACATTTTGTATTAAAATTGTAGGTAAGGGTCTTTCAAATAGAATTCTATTTGAAAGACCCTGAAAAAACTTACCTGTATGAAAATATAGCACAGCAAAAAAGTATAATATTTTTTATGAAAAAGAAAGATTTACAATAAACCTGAAGACGAAAGTTGAATTAAAGAATAAAACCAACAAAGTTTAAGTTTCTAACTTAATCCACGGATTTATATGACGTGCTTAATCTTACCACGCCTCGATAGAATTAGAGGTCAAATGTCGCATTTTTCTATGAATTGCAATAGTGGTGTTCCTCCTTAAGTTTTAGTGTCTTGTGTCATATACGCACGTGCCTTAAAATAAAAGTTTCTTCATTCTATTAAATTTGATCTGATTCCAGTTTTAACCATACATTTTTTTACATTATTTCTTATTATCTTTTTTTTTTGGTATAGTGTATCTTCCAGATAATGTAGGACAAATTATATGTTTATTTTAACCTTGACCTCGCTGCATTACAATATTTACCAATTAGGCTGAAAAAAGTATAAACATGGCAGCCGTGCGCGATCTAGGACATCGAGGGAACGGTGTAGATCGCGTTCCAAGACCGTTTGTCATTGGCGTGGCAGGTGGTACCGCATCAGGAAAGGTAAATGTGCGATCTTTTGTTTTGAATTTGCGCATCGAATTAATAAATAAGCAGGTTTTAATCTCAAGTGTCGTGTATTTCGGACATGGAATTTTCGGATCAAATACAGAATTTATTGGTCCGAGTCTTTAAAAGATATCTACATAGATTTAAAAGTAAGTGCAAGTCAGATCAGGACTTGAAATAGGGACCTCAGCAGACTTACAAATGAAATTGCTGAATGAAAACATTGTACTTACTATTTGTAGCTGGCAAATGAAACATTTTTGCCCGAATTGATCATTTAAAGTCATTACTGTGTCTCATGTTCCCACCGTAATTAAATTTGTTCTCATTTAAACAGGTTATGGGAACAAATGCCACTTATCTTTGGCTTGACGGATTAGACCCCTATGTATATTTCAGAAGTGCAACTTGTATTTATAATTATAATACACTAAAGAAAACGGAATGAACTTTATATATACTAGAGGTGTAACGATTCATCGATGCATCGCGATCTGCCCTGTCCTAGATGTATGCATCATAATGAAATTACTAATTCCAATATATTGCGATGCAATACATATTTCACCTCCCGATGTATCAATATAGCGGGAAAGTATCGCAATACACTAACAATATCTCCAGGAATATAAGGACAAACGTATTTTTTGAAAGACTGAAGAACAATAGCTGAGATGAAAACAATGAACAAGAGCGACTATTATCATATCATCGTTGTCATCTCGTTTCCCCATGTCGGCAATCATTTAACGGTTACTAACCAAGTTTTATCAATTCCATATAAATGGGCTGGTATTCTTTGAACTTGTTTATAATAAAAAAATAATTAGAGATCTATGCGTTTTCAAGAAAAAACAACCTACAAACATGAATTTGTAATTTCATTTAGTCGCACTTGATGTCGGATTAAAATAGTGATGATGAAAACATTCCCATGTGATATTCGTCACGTATTTATATACTTTCATTTCTGTTGACATCATTTTCCGGTAAAAAACAACAACAAAACAAACAGAAAACATGTAGACTGCAAAATATTTAGAAGGGGAAACTATAGTTAATCCTCCCTGGTCATATAATTCACGAGTTTTGGGAACATTGTAGTTTTTGGGGAAAATTGTAGTTTTTGGGGAACCATCAGGCAGTGTTGTGTAAACAGTGGAAGTCCGGACGTGGAGTAATCCCCCAGAGTATTTGCAAAATTTGCAAACTCAAAATAAAATACTCTGGGGTTGAGCAAAAATCTTTCGAGAAAACTGAGAGTGAAACTGATAAACTGTTATTTTCACAGTTGTTGACCTAATTGTAAATCACTTGTTACTATTTTTTTCACAAGAAAAATCTTTAGTGGTGTATTGTAAGACTGAAATTGTTAAACTGCCATATTTACAGTATTGGACATTAGTGTTAGAATAGTAGATATCAATTTGCAGTTATGGTATAATTAACAATACCTTTAATCCTTAAGTAATCAGAAAAGTAAATTGTTCAAAGATCAAAATCGGAAACCAAGTTATAACAACAAGTTAAAGAGTTTATTTTTTTGTGCCCCCACTTTAGTGGCGGGCATTTAGATTTACCCCTGTCCGTCCGTTCGTCCTTCCGTCCGTCCGTTCTCTTTTGTGTCGCACGTAACTCAAAAAGTATTTGACATAGAGTCATGAAACTTTACAGGAATGTTGATCAGCATGTGTAGTTGTGCACCTGGGTATTTTCGTCTGGATATTTTTAGTATTTTTTAGAGTTATTGTCCTTGACTTAGTAAAATCTTGCAATTTTCAACTTGTGTCACATGTAACTCAAAAAGGATTTGACCTAGAGTCATGAAACTTTACAGGAATGTTGATCAGCATGTGTAGTTGTGCACCTGGGTGTTTCGTCTGGATTTATTTAGTATTTTTAGAGTTATTGCTCTTGACTTAGAAATTTTTTGCAATTTTCAACTTGTGTCGCATGTAACTCAAAAAGGATTTGACATAGAGTCATTAAACCTTACGGGAAGGTTGCTCAGCATATTTAGTTTTTCACCTGGGGTTTCGCTTGTGGATTTATCTAGTATTTGTAGAGTTATTTCCTTTGACTTAGTAAAAACCGTTTTATTATGTTGTTATTTGTTCCTTGAGTGCTTGAGTTAGATCAGGAATAATGATCAACATCACTAAATTACAGGAATAATGATTCACATCACTGTGAAGCTATGAACCTGGGACTTTGCATGTGGATTTTTTACAGTTTTGTTGTTATTTGAGTTATTGCCCTTGACTTACAGTGGTATAAATTTGCAATTTTCAACTTGTTCATGCATAGCTCAAAAAGTATTTCACTTGTAGGCCTGAAAGTTTACAAGAATGTTGGTCAGCATGTGTACTTATGCACCTTGGGGTTTGCTTGTGGATTTATTCAGTATTTGTAAAGTTCTTGCCCTTTACTTAGTAAAAGATTTTTAGTTTTCAAAAAATATTTGACCTAGAGTCATAAGATTGACAGAACAGTGGCGCGGTGGGGGCACCCGTGTCCTATGGACACATTTCTAGTTTGTTATTGTAATAGTTTTATATTATATTCATGATTATGCTGCAAACAAATGGCCAAATATTTATATACTAAGTCTGAAAGTCAGTATCGTGATACGTATCGCATCGCAACATAAGAATCGCAATATGCATAGCATTTCTTCAAAGTATGCAATACATATCCTGAATCGCATCGTTTTGAAAAACAAATATCGTGATATGTATCGTGACAGAAAAAAATGGCAATGCACAGCCCTAATCTATACTCCTGGTTTAGACCCCCGGGTGTCTCTTCTAGGATATAGCTGACTTGACAGCTAATGTATATACTATTAGGCTGTTTGGCCCCAAATGTCGTGGAGAAAAAAAGCTGCATCCAGGAATAGACACCGGGATTGAAACCAGGAGTAATACAAGGTTCATTCCATTTTTACAAGTTTTACTCCTGAAAAAATACATACAGTAACATGTAGGGGTCTAATCCAGGTCAGGCATTCGGCACCTTTTCTTGCCAATGTTGAATAATGATCAGGACTCGGATCTGCAGACTTTGGATTATTGTTATGAGATCTACAGACTGAGCTAATGCATATTTTCTCATGTAGTCATTCATATGTATATTTGACATTTATTGTGTATCATTAATGTTATTGATAACTCATTGCCCAATTTAAGTATTTGAAATTTTTTTATCTAAACTAGATGGAACTTATTGTGTCTGGTGTTTCAAATATTGGTAATATATGGTATTCATGAATTGCAGTTTATAAGGTATTTTAATGTCAGTGTAGGTTTTATGCTTTGATATACATATGTGTGGGCATATATATTATCATATTTATTAGGTCTTTTGTTTACAGTCAACAGTGTGTGAGAAGATTATGCAACAGTTAGGACAAACAGATGTTGATAGGAGACAGCGTCAAGTTGCTATTATTGGACAAGACTCATTTTACAAAGTATTAAATGATGCTGAAAAAGAACAGGCAGCTAAAGGACAGTTTAATTTTGACCATCCAGGTAAGTTAACAAAAGCATGTCTGATTTATTTGTGAACATTTTATGGGCTTTCTTTCATACAGTTTTTCATACAGGCAATATGAAACTATTCTTTTTCATACTTTAAACAAAAATTATGTAAACTGCAGGCAGGTTATGTATAGCTTTACACACTTCACAAGTAGCCTGAGACTTATATTTTAAGGAGAGTAAAGCAGTATTTTTGCTTAAGTTGAAGAAAAAGTTGAACTTTAATTCAAAGATCGTGTATGTTTTGTGATTGATATTGTTACTGTGTGTATACCACACTTGCAAAAAATTATTTATGTATATAATTATGCAAATAAAACAATTTTCTAACATCGAAGAATATGTAAAATGTGTACAGCAAATATTTGTGCACATTATATTTAATCAAGAAATTACATGCATTCATTTCTTATAATTTATTGGAAAATTTGACTAAGAATTTATAGAAAAATAAATTTCTAATTACCTCCCTTTATTTACATGAAATGTTAGATTGGGTAATATCTTTATAAATAATGCTAAAGCTTATTGGAACTTACAATATTGACAAATCTTAATTTGAGCATCATATTTATGAAATAAAACCATGAAAAAATTGTGTTACAGGATCTTTAAGGGGAAAAATAGATGATTTAAAAAATCATTCCGAAACTGAGGGTAAAGGGGGGAAAAAGCCCTTGAAAGCATTGTTGATTGATTTCTTTTTATATATTTCAGAGGCATATGATTATGACTTTATGTTTGAAACAATGTCAAAAATTGTACAAGGGAAAACAGTGGAAATACCATCATATGATTATGTCACGAATTCCAGGTAAGCACACCCTGTTTCATGTATGATGATATACTGGTACAGTACCAGGTAGTCTGTTTGTTATGTACTGGTACCATTCACTCTTGTGGAACACTTTGAATATTAAGGGCTTTCTTTGCAGCTTTAGTACAGTGCTTTCTTACACATTTTGGTGTATATCTAAAATCTTGAAAACTTTACAGGTACTTCTTTAAACCTGAACAAATTGAAGCCTTGTAGATTTATTTCTTGGTCATGTGTGCTTTACATAAATTAATCTAGGCAATCACACACATCGGCAAAAACAGACATTTGGTTAGAAAGAGAAACAATAATGTTTCCAGCGGTATATTATACATGTACTTTCATTTTCAAAATTACCCCTCATAAAAGACCACTGTTTCCCACATGGAAGAAGTTCACATATTGGATACCTACTGGGAAAATATTAATTTCAAAACTGGGCTTTAAAGAAAATTTGTTTAACTTTCTAGATAATCTAATATATTGATGATTTAATTAATTAAATTTAAGCCAGCAAAAGTTTTACTTTTTCCATAGAAACTTTTTCTCAGGCTGAAAAAAATGTATCTTTGGTAATAATTCTTATAAGACTGCATTCAAATCCTGGAATGATGGTTTTAAATCAGCATTTACAATTTTACTCGAAAGTGTTTTGTTATATGATACAATCTAAATTTATTAATGATATTGAATTAGACATTATATCAACATTCAGCTTTGTTAGCATTGATTTTGTTCTGTAGGAAAAGTTCGAATCTTGCCATTTATCCGGCCGATGTGGTCCTGTTTGAAGGGATTTTGGTATTTTATTGGCCAGAGTTACGGAACATGTTTCACATGAAATTGTTTGTTGATACGGATCCAGATACTAGGCTAAGTAGAAGAGGTAACTATTCCATTAACAGATTGGTAAAACTAATATGTAATAGATAGACAAATGCCTGTCTGCATTTGTGTTAATATTTCATTCATCTTCACTCCCTTTGACAAATCACTTGCCTACTTTTTATTTTGTTTTAAGTGAATAAATGTCAAACTTACTTCATATATAATGCATTTGAGTGAAAGTTGCAAAAATGGTAGATTATTGGATTTTCAAGCATATAGAGAATAATAGGTTGGTGCCGTGGATGGAGAAAGTTTATCTGGCGAGGCGGAGGAATTTATTGGGTGAGCCTCAGGCGAACCCAATAAATTCCGGAGCAGAGCCAGATAAACTTTCTCCATCCACGGCACCAATCTATTATTCTATTTATCCTGTCACCGTTTTTTTAAAGAATTTTATTAGGCAAACTACCTTTATTCACAGTATCGGAAATGTTTCTATATAAACAAAAAAGGCCCGAAGTGTGCATTATTCTACAACAATGCACTTGCCGTTCTTATTATCTCCCTGCGTATTTTTACATTAAGGGCGCCATTTTGTTTGAAAAATGTGATAAATAAATACAATTTTTTGTCGAATTATGTTGTGAAAACTATCTAGAATGAAAGAAAATGGTCTAACTAAGAAAATGAATTCGAACACCAATATCTTTTATTCAGTCGTTAACGCTGTACAGACGTTTAAAGTATTGTTTACGTGACGTCACAATGTTGCGCCAAACAGCACGTGCAAAACAATCAGATCAAGTACGCTATTTTAATATCGAAAACGAGTTAAGTTTTACATTTATTTCACTTTTAATAATTTTTATTTCGCTTGAAAAATTATAGAGTGAAATAAAATAAACAAACAAAGTTTTATCAACATTTCCAAAATTCGTTATTCTACACACAGAAGATTTAACGACAGTTTTTATATTTTTTCTTGAAAAGTAGTCCGGCAAACATGCATACCACGTGATCAAGTGCCGTAGATCAGTAAAAATATACGGCACCTTGTTATCGGGCCGAAATTGATACAAGTGACAGGATAAATGCAATTAAAGTCAGAGAAATGAGACTTGATGGTAAAATTGAGTGGCTTGCACCTTGCTGTCAATACTTGGAAAAGACCTTGATTTATTTCATGTGAGAAGGCTTTCCAACTTGATTACAGAAGTTTTAAGGTACAAAATCTATGCGGTTCTACTGATCTTCCAGACTTTGCTTGAAATAAAAGGGACACTCAAAGTCTTTCTGTACCGGCACAGCTTGACGGTCGCCGTATGACCTTGACAGTGCTTGTGCGACTTGAAACCTATTGAGTACCAAAAACAGATTGATGGAAAATATTCTGACACTCTAACTATCTTATTTTATTGAGAAAATTATAGTCTCAACAATTCTTCATGGTGTAATTGCAAGCAAAGAGTTTACAGAAGACTTGTATTCATACATCTCAAAAGAAATATCTCTAAATAGGAAACAAAGTTTCCACCAGAAATAACAACTTGGAATGATCAAATTATATATTTTTGAGAGCCACTCATTCTGCAAGACATTAATGAGCCGCGTCATGACAAAACCAACATTGTGCGTTTGCGACCAGCATGGATCCAGACCAGCCTGCACATCCGCGCAGTCTGATCAGGATCCATGCTGTTCGCTATAAGTTTCTCTACTTGTAATAGAGTTGGTAAACGAACAGCATAGATCCTGATCAGACTGCGCGGATGCACAGGCTGGTCTGGATCCATGCTGGTCGCAAACGCACTATGTTGGTTTTGTCATGACACGGCTCATTTGCAGTGTTCGACACTAACGCAGTCCCGCGGTCCCGAGGACTCCAAAAATTGGCAAGGGATTTCTTAAGTTCCAAGTCAGATGTCCCGTTGGGACTTTTAAGTTTTTAAGTAAAAAATATACTGATCTTTAATCAACTTTTAAGTATTCATTTAAGATGGTAATCTTGCAAAAAAAAGTATTTATTAAACGTGATAAACTTGCAAAAAGTAAACCGGAAATGAAACATTGTTTACAAAACACGAAAATTCTCCACATACCAAACATTCCAATGTCAGTATTTGCCGATATTTTGCTGTATTTTCAACCACCATAGTAAAAATGATATGTTTTTTATAGTTTTGTTTTATATTTGATGTTTACTATGATGTTAGAACACTTACACCGTGGAAAAAGTCGGCAATTCCATAATCAATAGTGTAATAGATTTCGGATAAACACATTCGGATGCGTGATTTTTTTGGGATTATTTTTTAATATATACCGATTTTGTGATTATATTTTAAATGCAATAATAATAATTTGTTCCTGTCTTATCATGTCATTGATATCATTATGTAAAGGAATTATGAGCAAAAAAGCTTTTTTGCAGTAACTCATTTTCTTCTCTTCAATGACTAGTTTACACTTATTCAAGTAGACCTAATACAGCAATATTATAATATCAAATGAAAATTACTTACTGCATAACTACAGACAAAGGGACAAAATGCATTATATGTATTGAAGTCAGTAATATTTAGGACATATTTTACAAGACCTATAAACACTTCCAACTGCATGTATGATTTTGTTACCAAACTTAATAATGCTGGAAATTGAAACATAGAGGATTTCATTCCTTCATCACTTAATGTTATCACAGATCCATGGGCTATGATCAACATCCCAAAAAGTAGAACGAAAGAACAATAAAAAATAAGTTGCACATCAATTTTGATAAACAAAGGTTATTGCTTTATTCTTAAAATTATATAAAAAAAAATCAGGGACTTCTAACTTAGGGAAGGGATTTTTGAATTCAAAAACAGATGTCCCGTTGGGATTCCTGGCTGAAAAGTTAGTGTCAACCCCTGATTTGTCCCTTAATTATATGATCTGGCTACAATTAACCAATCGCCCTGCTGTTCTACTCTTAAAATACGAGTGAATGAGATTTTTTTCCCTGGCCAAAAAATAATTGCTTTATAATGGTTATTGAATATAGAATTTCGGTTATATTTTGGTTATTTAGAATTTTAAAGTAAAAAGGCAAACATAAATGAACATAACTTCTGTTGAATTTGTATATGCATGACCATAACGTACTAAATGAAATTGTGTTTTGTTTGTTGTAGTTTTAAGAGACACCAAAGAGAGATGTAGAGATCTGGATCAGACATTGAATCAGTATACAAACCTTGTTAAACCTGCTTTTGAAGAGTTTTGCCTTCCAGTGAGTATGGGCAATGTATATGTAATGCTCCACTAGGAAAATTGATTAATACCTGTCTTAAATTACTATTTCATTCAATAGAACATAATTATTAATATATTAAGTATATAATAATATTAATTATTTCATGCTTTCCAGTGTTTTATTGTAATATATCAGATGATTATATTCTGATAAACCACTAGTGAAATTTATAAAATATAATTTTCACTGTAGCCAGACTATATCTGAATGCGGATGAAAAGAGAATCATAACTAAATGTAATAACAGACAGAAATAAATGCTGTTATGCGTAAATTTTGCTTCTTTAGGAAAAGAAAGGCGATGTCACCATACATCATCTTAAAAATGTAACAAAATTAGAGAAATTTAACAGAACTATATTATATATAAAATTGATGAGGTGACGTCATGATGTGATGACGTCACAAAGGAGAATGCGCGACGTTACGCGGCAAAATCAGTAAAAAATACTTAAAATCACTTAAAAGCATGAAATAAAAAGAATATTTATTTGTTTTGCATGTAAGATTGAAATATATTTCATTCGTGAACACCAGCTATTATATTTTCACTCGTGGCTACGCCACTCGTGAAAATATTGCATCTGGTGTTCACTCAGTGAAATTATATTTCAATCTTACATGCAAAACAAACAAATATCCTCTATGTACAGTTTAACCTTTAAACTGCTAAATTTCTTAAATGGACTTTTCCAATTTCTATTTTGGAACAGTCCATTATCAATTTTAAGGGATATCAGGCTGAGAATTTGAAGTTGGCCAGCCAACAGTATAGAGTCTGGTCAGACTGCACGGCCTGGCTCTATACAATCACTTTCCACTTCAGCAGGGTAAGGGTTAAAGGATTTAATTAGTACTTTGTATGGAAGTCAAAATACTTACTTTACTTTGTAAAATTGTTTAATTGATTTAATAGAGTAGATTTTAAATGGAATATAATGAATAATTATGTTAATAGTATATGGTATTTACCTTGTAAACCATGAAAGAAGTATACATGGAAGTTGTTGGCAAGTGTGAGATACATGGTCCGATATTACATATATTTATATAGGAGATAATAAAATTCTAGAACGAAATGATATTATTCATTAGATAAGTGGTTATTCTAAATCACTTAGAAATTTATCAACATTTATTTCAAGCAGCATTTTACAAGAAAATCCAATTGATTCCTTTGTATTTTTTTCAAATTCGAAATACTAATGGAAAATGTGCCTATTGTAGACATGTCCTCCTTTATAGTTGTTTGCCCTTTCTTAAGAGGTTATTTATTTGATAAGCATCTAACATGCTCTCACATGCTCTAAAACATTATTTTAACATTATTAAATTTGTTTGCACTTCCTAAAGATGGCATTTTGTGCCTTCAATTTATATAAAGAAATGCAAAATGTGATTGAATGTGATACTATATGTTATTTATCATATATCACTGTGTTTTGTTTAAAGTGACATTATGCTCATATTTTCATAGTCGAATTAACCTAAATTGACTTTATATTTCAAAAGATTAACTGACAAAATGGTGTTTGACCAACAGTTGATATTGGAAAATGTTTTGAGAAAAATTATAAATCTACCTTAAATCTAAAAAGACTTCCCCACTCTTTTTATAAACTAAGCGTTACATGTAAATTCTAATGGGCATGAACAGAAATTTTGTTGGGATTTCTGGGTTATTTATTGTTTATGCTAACTAAATTATTAAATAAAAGGAATTATGGCTAAATGAAAACTTATTTTGATATTCACCTGTTTACTTATTATATACCCTAGGATGGGCATAATGTCACTTTATCAACATTGAATTTGGCAGGTTTTGATGAAACTTGATAAGAATTATAATTTTATTGTACATACAAAAAAATAATTTAATTGTACTACTCTTTTATAGAAGACGGAAGCCAATGCTAATATATAGACAAAAAATATCTTTATTATCAACAACATTTCACAGGCTTGACAGATTTTGATGAAATTTTACAGGAATGATCCTTGCCAAAGCTTACAAATAGAGAAAAATATATCTTTATTATCCACAACATTTCAAAGGCTTAGCTGTTTTTGATGAAACTTTACATTTCCTTGTAAAAAAATATCTAGAAGTTCTTTTGTCTCGAGACTGCATGCCTCAAGCCGCAGAACATGATTAATCCTGAGCTAAAAACCTCAGCGTACTTTTAAATGAAACTCAATAGGAATAATAAACTTGAAACATTCTTGGTTTAAGTTTTGCCTGAAGGATCTATCCTTACAATTTTTGAAAGTAATCACTTGAAACTTTACATGATTATACCATTAGAATTGTAATTGAAATGTCATTATCCAAGACCTTTAAGCTCTGGCTTGGATCTAAGGAAGATTATTGCTGGATAAGTTTTGATAACCATTTAACCTTTAATTTAATTTATATAATAAGCATGAAAATGCAATAGCATAACATAATCTTTACTCATTTCAGACCAAAAAATATGCTGATGTGATAATCCCACGAGGTGCAGACAACACAGGTACATTATGATGTATATTATGTTTATCATCATGTAAAAACTTTTAAAGGGACTCCACTGAGGTATTTTGACATGATGGGACTGAAAATATTTTTTCCAGATAAATGTACCATTTGATGTAGGTTAAGACCATTAATCTTTGTGCAAAATTTCAGATCATTCGCTCACTTTGTTTTTCCAGAATAATTATTCGAATTGTTAAAAAATGACACAAAATGAATAGCGTTTAAACGCTTTTTACTCAAATCGGGCTAAAAAAATCATAAAAATATGATTTTCAATTTATTTCAAAGTATATTTCTTAACTATCTTTGCATATATTTCTGTCTGAAGTGCCCCTGCTCATTTATGTAAGGAATTCAAATGTTATGTTTTTAGGCTTTTAAAACTCAGTGGAGTTCCTTTAAATTATAAAACACTAAATGTTTTCACTTGGAAATTAACACATGAGTTTAAATTGTATTTGTTACATTATTAAGTCGTAGAATCATTGTGTTTCATTTTACTGAATTATTTCCCCTGTTCTGAGTTTTCTTTATTGTTTATGTTTCATTTCCACAAACCCATTCTGTTTGGTAGTTTAATTTTCTAGTTTCAATTTGAAATTTCAATTTCGCTACATTTACACAGTCTTGACTTTGTGCACTTTTTTATAGTGTTCTATCCTGTTTGTTTCAGTTGCAATTGATTTGATAGTTCAGCATATCCAAGAATTGTTACGTCCCCAACCACGTGAAACAACCAGACGAGCCAGGCATAATTCTGATTCTTTTGTTGGAAGGCCGCACTAGCAGTGTGTTTTAGTTTTTAACGAACTTTAAAAATATTAAAACAATGGGACATGATGTCAAAACAATATTGACCTGTTAGTTATGTGCAATCATTATTAGAGAGTAAGATAGATTGTTAAAATCATGAATGCATTTTTAACACACCAAGTCATTTTTTGTGCATTTTACTCTACAGAAGTGTATTTGAGTTGTTTCCCTTTGTTTGTATAGGCTGGACAATTTGTGAAGCAAAATTTCTCTACAGAGCCATATTTAAGTACTGAGGCAGTTACCTCCCTTTTATAAGATCAACCATTGGTACTTAAGGTATAAACAGTTCAAATATCTGCAAGATGACAAATAACTTTCGAAATGTATGTATTGATATATTGAACAGTAATGTTTTAGATTTTAGGACCTTGATTAAGTGATTCCAAGAACACTTTTGTTAATTTTATCACTTTTATAATTTATATATACATGTTAATCTCACAAAAAATCCAGAGATAAAATTTATAGGCGTATGTTTAGAATTTCATATATGATGATATTAATAGAAAACAAATTTGATGGCTCTCTGCCCCCTTCACACACACTTCCCCACATTTTTTTTGGTTTAAATATTTCTATTAACATATTTCAAGATAATGCAAAGGTCGGGGTATTTGAGAGTATATAGTAAAGGTTTCAAAGATCTCATGTTTAGGAATTTGTCTAGATGACAGTTTCGATTGTTTTATTCTGTAAAAATTTTTTTACAAGTATTCATTGAGTTGTTTATCATTATGATTAGATAAACAGATTTTGTTATGGTTTACTCCCAATTGTTTCCTCCTCCCTAGTTATAATTTCTCATGCTGTACATTACATGATTCATTCCATTTAAGATTGATTCACTATATAATCTATAATCTTTCATTCATTATCAATATTTGTTCATTTGTTTAGAAACATTACATTTACATCCTCTCTTTTATTGTCAGATCCTATGTTGTCTAACTTATCTCAAAATTGCATTGTTTTTCATGTTTTATCTGTATTTAATTTGTGTATTCATTAATTTGTGTATTCATCTTCATTGTCCATTTTGTGTAAAATTTTTATTATTTGATTTAAAAATCTTTATTGTTTGATTTTAAAAATCTGTATAGGGTATAAGCTACATTGTGTTCATGCATTGGTTGTTATGGAACTTACAGTGTGACATGTACATGCCATTCCATATAAAGCCCAGTAACAATGGGCGGAATATTGGAGGTTATGAAGCCTGATGTGTTTGGGGAATTACCTTATTTTTACACTCTGTAATTGAAAATGAAATAAAAAGTGTTATAATAATAATTAAATTATTTTTCTACAAACACTACGAAAGAAGATTTGCATGATTGACATTGACCTCAATTAATGTTTAGTTAGTTACATTGAATGATAAAGGCTACATTAAATATTGAAAAACAGAACAATATGAGCAGCGTCGCGACAAATACAACATAATGGGTTTGCGACCAGCATGGATCCAGACCAGCCTGAGCATCCGCGCAGTCTGATCAGGATCAATGCTGTTTGCTATCAGTTTCTTTACTTGTTATAGGGTCTGTATGCGAACAGCATGGATCCTGATCAGACTGCGCATATGCGCAGGTTGGTCTGGATCCATGCTGGTCGCAAACACATTATGTTGGTTTTATCATGACGCGGCTCATATAGTACTTCAGGCATTGAGACATCAGTATAAGGTCACATGGCATTAATGTAGGGCGAAAATGTATCAACAGGTCTACTTTATCAATTAAATCATTGTGATCATCCATGTTTATACTTCCAATATCCATGCGCCCATTCATCAATATTATGGTAATGTTTTAAATAATCAAGATTTTCTTGCTAAAGGAAACAACGACTTGCCCCTGATGGGGTTTAAACCCATGCGGTTAGCGGTAGATTACTACTCCAACACATTAACCACTTTGCCATGCCCCCACTAAATTATTGGATTTGTGTATAGTCTTATTTTTTTTTGATTAGTGTACAAGCTTATTTATTAGATTTGTGTATCATGGTAATTTTTGGATTTTGTATTATCTAAGCTGATGGTCTTTTGATAATTTAAAATGTTGAATTTCGGTTGAATCCTTACTGTTGGAATTGTGTATAATTGTAATTGTTGGACATCTGTGTGATCTGAGTTGTTAGATATATTATTGATGTACATGGTTTGATTTATTCACTATGTTTATTTATCACACACCCATGCTGATTTTGCGACTCCGTAAATATGGTATTGCACGGCCGTGCATATATTTTGACGTGACATCATTAGCGTTATACAAACATAGTGTAAAAGACGCCCTTAATGTTAGCGTTATACTATAGGCGCGTCAATGAAAAACAACTCTTATTTCACTTAAACCGGTCTTTATTTTGAGTATGTGATAAATAGAAAATTAAATTCGTGTTAGTTCAATACTGAATTTATTGCACTCGTTGAATAAAAAAATATTATGCTCGCCAGAGGCTCGCATAATATAATTTTATTCAACTCGTGCAATAAATTCAGTATTGAACTTACACTCATTCAATATCCTCTATTTCTTTTTATTATTATTTTTTTTTTAAACTATCATTATTTGATTCACCTACATATATTTTAGTTCACATGAGCCTGAGCACAAAGTGCTCACAGGTTTGTGTTTAGAGGTGAACTTTTGTGATGGAAGTTTGTCCGTTGTTTGTTTACCTAATGTGTATCTTCTCCTGAGCCACTCAGTAGATTTTGACCAAACTTCACAGGAGTTATTCTTGGGTTCCCCCTGTATAAGTTAAATAAATGTTTTTTTTGTCTGATGCATTATCAAGTCAACAAATTTAAAAACCTTCAATGTCCAGAACTAAGACAAATGGCCTGTAACATAAGCTTGTGGTCATCTGAGGTCAAGACAGAAGTATCCCTTTATTGCTCTCTATTTATATTATTACCTATATTCCCATGGGGTCAAAATAGGGGCCATCCCTGGAGTTATTAAGCTGATTTTGACTTGTATGGGAAAACACTTTAAGGTCTTCATTATATAGAACTTTAATGTCCATGACTTATATTTTTGTAATGTAGCATTGCTATGTTAACCTTTAAAGAAGTGGCATATATCATATCCTCCAGCTTCAGGTCATTAAATATACATGTATACAATTATAGAGTTACATAGTTAAACAAATATAAGCTTTCTAGTGGGAAATAACAATGCCAAGAGCTTAGATCAGGGATTTTTTCCAAGATTTTGGGAATACGACCCATATCCATGGAATTGGGAATTTCAGCGGTGTTTTGTTCAAAATTGAGAAAAAAAGCATGACTGAAATTTTACAGTGATTAAATGGATGCAGACAACTACTGTCTATGATGGCATCTTCAAACATTTAAGCACTAATACAGTGAAGAAGCCTTTATTTTCAAAAGATTTTTTGAATTTTTATTCAATATTTTTATTTTTTAACTTTCAATTGGGAATTTTTTCCTGTGGATTGGGAAAATAATATACTATTTTCTTTTGGGAATATGACCCAATAACGGCTATAAAATGAGCCAAAAAATCCCTGTAGATATTTAGTATGTAGTATTTTCTAGCAGCCATGTTGAAATGTTTTGATAAATTATGCAGCTTTGATTAAAAATGACAACCTAGAGTGACCTTACCACTAAATTTTGCATTGAAGAATTATGACCTTTTCTAGCAATGTACCTCAGGTGAGCAAGGGCCATCATCATTCTCCTTTTACATATTCAATTGTATTGATTGTTAATTTTCAACCATCATTTGTACATTCTAAATCTACATTAAACATTTTAAACTTTTTTTGTGTCTAATTGACAATAAAAACCTTTTGATCACATGTTTCTGACAGCTTCTTCTTTTGAACAATGGACACTTACTGAAAAAAAAGCTTTGGGTATTATATTATGCACCAGATTGTCCATCAGTCTATTAGCAGTTTTCATGGCTGGTCTGAATCTTTGAACCGATAGAAGGAAATTAAAACTAGGGGGCAGAAATGTTTACCACAATGAGACGATTTGCAGAGTTCGGGCTACCTGTTGGGCCCCGCCCCGGTGAGACTTGATTTATATAGACTTTTATAGGAAAACATATTTAACTTTCATTGTGTGAAACTTCAATGTCTAGAGCTAAGATATTTAGCATGTAGCATTGCGTTATAGACAATTACAAAACTGGTAAGAATCATGCCACTTTGCGTTCACTTAGTTAATACAGTTTTGTATAGGGAAAGAAATTAAAACCTTGTTTTGGTGAAACTACAATGCCTAGAGTTAAGATATTTGACATGTAGCATTGCCTTGTTGGCTTTTATTAACCTGATATTTATCATGCACCGTAGGCCAATGTTTTCCGCGCCCCTAGGGTCACTTAGTTAATAAAGCCTTGTATGATAAAATATATTGCAGTCTTATTTGTAAAATTACAATATGGAGAGCTAGGATATTTAGCATGTACAAAACCTTGTGATTGTCTGCAAGTTGATATTTATCATACCCTTAGAGTTAATATTGGCCTGCTCGGGGGGTCATTTGATTACAGGAAAACACATTTAAGTCATATTTTGTGAACGTACAAGCACAGACCTTAGATATTTGGCCTGTAGCATCAATCTGTAAATTTCAATAAAAGTTAAATTGATCATGACCCTCAGGTCAAAATTTGCACTGTCCTGGGAGTCACTTGCTTTATGTCAAGGTAAAGAAAAACACATCTTATTTTCGGGAGATACAGACCATGTCTCTATATTTTGCAAAAAGCATTGCCTAAAAGACCTGTATAAAGTTTTATGAGTCACATGGATAAAAAAATTCCTGCACCTTGGATGTCACATAAGGGTAATTGAGATAAAACAAGTTTCTTGATTTCGTCTTTACTCTAATTGAATGAGTTAATATTGGTATCTGTTTTATAAAGACTTATACGATAATATAAAAAATGTTCTTATTTTTTTTCTGTTTGACTTCCACCAAAGGTGAAGAATTATTTCATCTAAAGGGTTACTTGGTTTTAAATCTCATGCAGGAAAAACCTTTAAAGTTGCATGCCTCAAGATGGGTCAGTTTTTTAATCAAATCAACCTTGAGGAAAATGTATGTAGATAATGTATGTAGATGTATGTAAGACTAGCAAAAAGACTTGAAATATAATAAATAATTTATATGATATACCCAAGTAATGACTCATTTTGCTGATCTTGACTTGTTTGAGTCTCATTATGTATGCACAAAATGTCGCAACCAGACTGGGTTGATTCTCATATAATGTACATGGCAACCAGACTGGTTGGATGCTCATATAATGTGCATGGCAACCAGACTGGTTTTATGCTCATATAATGTGCATGGCAACCAGACTGGTTTGATGCTCAATTAAGGTGCATTGCAACTAGACTGGCTTGATATTTCATTCCTGATATTATGTATATGGCAACCAGACTGGCTCGATTATCATATAATATTCAAGGCAACCAGACTGTCTTGATTCTCATGTAATATGCATTGCAACCAGACTGGCTTGATTCTCATCTAATGTGCATGGCAACCAGACTGGTTTGATTCTCATATAATGTGCATGGCAACCAGATAGGCTTGATTTTCATATGATTTGCATAGAAAGCAAACTGGCTTGATTCAATATAGTTTGCATAGCAACCAGACTGGCTTGATTCTCATATAATGTGCATAGCAACCAGACTGGCTTGATTCACATATATTGTGCATGGCAACCACACTGGTTTGATGCTCATATAAGGTGCATTGCAACTAGACTGGCTTTATTTTTCATATGATTTGCATCTTAAACAAACTGGCTTGATTCCATATAGTTTGCATGACAACCAGACTGGCTTGATTATCATATAATGTGCATTGCAACCTGGCTGACTTGATTCTCATATGGTCATACAATGTGCATGGCAACCAGACTGGCTTTATTATCTTATAGTCATATAATGTGCATTGTAACCAGACTGGCTTGAATTTCATATATGCATGACAACTAAACTTCATCCAGACTGGCTCGATTATCATATAGTCATATAGTGTGCATGGCAACCAGACTGGCTTCATTCCTGATATAATATACATGGCAACCATACTGGCTCAGTTGTCATGTAATATGCATGGAAACCAGACTGGCTTCATTCCTGATATAATGTATATGCCAACCAGACTGGCTCGATCATCATATAATGTGTATGGCAACCAGACTGGCTTGATTATCATATAATGTGCATGGCAACCAGACTGGTTTGATTCTCATATAAAGTGCATGGCAACCAGATAGGCTTTATTTTCATATGATTTGCATGGCAACCAAACTGGCTTGATTCAATATAGTTTGCATCGCAACCAGACTGGCTTGTTTCACATATAGTGTGCATGGCAACCAGACTGGCCTGATTCTCATATAATGTGCATAGCAACCAGACTGGTTTGATGCTCACATAATGTGCATGGCAACCATACTGACTTGATTCTCATATAATGTGCATAGCAACTAGACTGACTTGATTCTCATATAATGTGCATAGCAACCAGACTGGTTTGATGCTCACATAATGTGCATGGCAACCATACTGACTTGATTCTCATATAATGTGCATAGCAACCAGACTGGCTTGATTCTCATATAATGTGCATGGCAACCTTACTGACTTGATTCTCATATAATGTGCATAGAAACCAGACTGACTTGATTCTCATATAATGTGAATAGCAACCAGACTGGTTTGATGCTCACATAATGTGCATGGCAACCATACTGACTTGATTTTCATATAATGTGCATAGCAACCAGACTGGCTTGATTCACATATAATGTGCATGGCAACCATACTGACTTGATTCTCATATAATGTGCATTGAAACCAGACTGACTTGATTCTCATATAATGTGCATGGCAACCATACTGCTTTGATTCTCATATAATGTACATGGCAACCAGACTGGCTTGATTATCATATAATGTGCATGGCAACCATACTGACTTGATTCTCATATAATGTGCATAGAAACCAGACTGGCTTGAATTTCATATATGCATGACAACTAAACTTCATCCAGACTGGCTCGATTATCATATAGTCATTTAGTGTGCATGGCAACCAGACTGGCTTCATTCCTGATATAATATACATGGCAACCATACTGGCTCAGTTGTCATGTAATATGCATGGAAACCAGACTGGCTTCATTCCTGATATAATGTTTATGCCAACCAGACTGGCTCGATCATCATATAATGTGTATGGCAACCAGACTGGCTTGATTATCATATAATGTGCATGGCAACCAGACTGGTTTGATTCTCATATAAAGTGCATGGCAACCAGATAGGCTTTATTTTCATATGATTTGCATGGCAACCAAACTGGCTTGATTCAATATAGTTTGCATCGCAACCAGACTGGCTTGATTCACATATAGTGTGCATGGCAACCAGACTGGCCTGATTCTCATATAATGTGCATAGCAACCTTACTGACTTGATTCTCATATAATGTGCATAGAACCCAGACTGACTTGATTCTCAAATAATGTGAATAGCAACCAGACTGGTTTGATGCTCACATAATGTGCATGGCAACCATACTGACTTGATTCTCATATAATGTGCATAGCAACCAGACTGGCTTGATTCACATATAGTGTGCATGGCAACCATACTGACTTGATTCTCATATAATGTGCATGGCAACCTTACTGACTTGATTCTCATATAATTTGCATGGCAACCTTACTGACTTGATTCTCATATAATGTGCATAGAAACCAGACTGACTTGATTCTCATATAATGTGAATAGCAACCAGACTGGTTTGATGCTCACATAATGTGCATGGCAACCATACTGACTTGATTTTCATATAATGTGCATAGCAACCAGACTGGCTTGATTCACATATAATGTGCATGGCAACCATACTGACTTGATTCTCATATAATGTGCATTGAAACCAGACTGACTTGATTCTCATATAATGTGCATGGCAACCATACTGCTTTGATTCTCATATAATGTACATGGCAACCAGACTGGCTTGATTATCATATAATGTGCATGGCAACCATACTGACTTGATTCTCATATAATGTGCATAGAAACCAGACTGACTTGATTCTCATATAATGTGCATGGCAACCATACTGCTTTGATTCTCATATAATGTACATGGCAACCAGACTGCTTTGGTTCTCATATAATGTACATGGCAACCATACTGGTTTGATTCTCATATAATGTGCATGGCAACCATACTGCTTTGATTCTCATAGAATGTACATGGCAACCATACTGCTTTGATTCTCATATAATGCACATGGCAACCAGACTGTCTTGATTCTTCATATAATGTACATGGCAACAATACTGCCTTGATTCTCATATAATGTACAACGCAACCAGACTGGCTTGATTCTCATATAATGTGCATGGCAATCAGACTCCCTTGATTATCATATAATGTACATGGCAAACAGACTCGCTTGATTCTCATATAATGTGCATGGCAACCAGACAGCTTTGATTCTCATATAATGTGCATGGCAACCATACTGCTTTGATTCTCATATTATTTGCATGGCAACCATACTGCTTTGATTCTCATATAATGTACATGGCAACCAGACTCGCTTGATTCTCATATAATGTACACTGCAATCAGACTGGCTTGATTTTCATATAATGTACATGGCAACCAGACTCGCGTGATTCTCATATAATGTACATGGCAATCAGACTGGCTTGATTTTCATATAATGTACATGGCAACCAGACTGGCTTGATTATCATATAATGTACATGGCATCCAGACTGTCTTGATTCTCATATAATGTGCATGGCAACCAGACAGGCTTGATTCTCATATAATGTACATGGCAACCAGACTCGCTTGATTCTCATATAATGTACATGGCAACCAGACTGGCTTGATTATCATATAATGTACATGGCAACCAGACTGGCTTGATTCTCATATAATGTACATGGCAACCAGACTCGCTTGATTCTTATATAATGTTCACTTTGCAATCATACTGGCTTAGGTTTCATATTTTTTACATACACAGGGTGGTAACAGGATTATTTTCAATCATACAGTGGTCATATATTATGCTGCAGCTTATAAGCTTTGATACCTTCCAAGGGTTTCTGGCTACTAGAAGTATCACTAAAATAATCCTGCTTTTCTTTTCGTAGAACATAAATAAGCAAAATGAAATAATTGCTTAGTATACTTCCTGGAATAACCAGTACTGGAGTAATTAACTGATAATTCCTCTAGCAGGAATAACTTACGTACAATTGCAGAAACAATCAAACTTATACAGTTTATAAAGTCAAACAGTACAGGACTGGTATAAGTGATAACTAAGAATTTATTCAATTATATAATTTATTTTCAAAATAGATATACATTGAAAAAATATTAGGGATGTCATCTGGAATCCTTAAATTCAAATGTTCTAATCATGATTTGGTGTCTGAAGTCAATTTTCAGATTGGATTTTAATTGTTGCAACTTTCATTAAAATGTCCAAACTTGACCGTACAAATTGTTTTTGATAAGCTTACATGAGGTATATTTGATAAAAGTGTTCTCAATATTTAAGAAAAATAATTATTTATTAGTAAATTGAATGCAATTATTATAAATAAATAAAAATACAAACTCAAGATTGAAATTAATAACTAATTAGATACATGCACTTTTTATTTAATATCAGAGTTTTAAGATTTTTGAAGTATTATTTATGTACTTGTTAGCAAACAAATTTGAATTCAAGAAGAATATTCTCACAGTCCCAGACGAGTTGACATTCGTATATACACGTTGGAAAGATGTTACTATTTTGTATATTCACATTTTATATATTTAGCATACAAAATTTGAAATAATCATATTCTTTATAGCAGTTTTAAAGTCAGTAAGAAAAAATATTGATTACAGCATTCAAGTTAAAAGGAAGAAAAATGACATCATTGCATTTTGTAAATGGTCGCAAAAAATTGTTACATCATATAAGCATAAAATAACTATCTGGAAATCCGGAAAAATCCGGAGTTTGGTTCCAAATGACATCCCTATAAAATATACATAAATTGAATATTTTATAAGCATACAGTATATACATGTAGCAAGGAAATTTAAACAACAAAATATGGTGCTAACATATTCTTATTGTTTAACCTACTACAATACAGTACAAATAATTTCAAGACAATGACACAATATAGTTGTCTCCCCTGTTCTAATATTACCATAACAAAAATATCACATATATCTGTGATTTATTCAATCATGTTATTTATGTTCAAATGAAATAGATCTACATTGACAATATATAAATTGAGTTTTTTAAAAACATACATACAGTATATAAGAAAGATGTTTTAAGCAATAAAATATGTTATTAACATATTCTTATTGCTAAGCATACTACAATAGAATACAGTGTTATAAGTTTTACAACAATGTCACAATTTGGTTGTCTCCACTGATCCAATATTACCATAACAGAAAAATCACATGTATCTGTAAATATCTTTTACACTTTTGCACTTTTAACAAAAACAGTAAAGTCAAGAAAATCAGAGTCAAAAAGGGGGCATATCTGAGGAAAAAAAATGTAAAATTACCAACCCTTTAGAAATACATTCCAATTAAAAAAATCCAAATTGTTATTGAGGAGCTTAGTTTTTCTTCAAGAAATTGACCTTTTTAACTTTGCAAAATTAATTCATTCTAGGATTATCTGCCATTCTGATATCATAATCTGGTGTCATAATTTGATAGTAAACATGTATAATCAAATTTAAAGTAAATAACTTTAATAAATTCTGATAAGTTGCTCCATAGGAAAAAGGTTAAAACAAAGGCTAAAAATCTTGAAAAAGGGACAAAATTTGGCATAATTTTGTAATAATCTGCAAGACAAGAGGATCGTGACAAAAACTCTATTTGTTTCTTATTTGAAACTTGGACTTAACAATCGAGTACAAACAGTATAAAGCCTGATAAGGCGGCACATATATGTTGTCTCCATGCCTGGATTTATATTGCTGGAAAATGCTTATCAGTTTAGACAACCATTATTTTAAAATAATTGGTTAGGAGTACAATATAGGTATTACACTATAAAAAACAACACCTTTGAAGCACACACAATCTCATAGAGAAAACCCCCCACATGTATCTTTATCCCTTTGCCTTTCAAGAAAAGTTGCAGTTATATACATGTATAAAAAAATAAAAATTTAAATAAAAAGGGAAATTTCAGGGTTTTTCTATAAATACAGGATTTATTTTCATTTAACATCTTAAACTTTTTTTGTGTCTAACTGACAATAAAAACCTTTTGATCACATTTTTCTTATAGCTTCTTCCTTTGAACAATTGTCACTCATCCTTTTTATAGGCCTGAAAAAATATTGGCATATAATATTGGTCTGAATTTTTGAACCGATAGAAGGGAATGACAACTACTTGGCAGAAATGTTAACCATAATGAGATGATGTGCATATATAGGCTCCTGAATTCAAAATTTGCCTCGCCCCAAAGAGGAAAGTCATATGAATCATGCCACTTTGGGTTCACTTAGTTAATACAATTTTGTATAGGGAAACAAATTAAAACCTTACTGTGGTGAAACCACAATGCCTAGAGCTAAGATATTTGACATGTAGCATTGTCTTACTGCCTTCTTTTAGCCTGGTATTTATCATGCACCATAGTCAATGTTTTTTGCGCCCCTAGGCTCACTTAGTTGATAAAGCCTTGTATGATAAAACAGATTTCAGTCTTATTTTGTAAAACTACAATATGAAGAACTAAGATATTGAGCATGTACAAAACCTTGCGAATGTCTGCAACTTGATTTAAATCATGCCCCTGGAGTCCATATGGCCTGCCTCGGGGGGGGGGGGGGTCATTTGATTACATATTTAGATTTCAACAAAAGATATATTGATCATGACCCTCAGGTCAAAATATGACCTCTCCTGGGAGTCACTTGCTTTATGAAGAAGGTATAGAGAAAAAAATCTTATTTTTTGGCAGATAAACACTATGCCTCTATATTTGTGCTTATAGCATCGCCTAATAGACCGATATAAAGTTTTATGAGTCACATTAGTAAAAAATGACTGCACATTGGATGTTGAATAATTGAAAAAAAAAACAAGTTTCTTGATTTGGTCTTAACTCTAATTGAATGGTAGAGTTAAAATTGGTCCCTGTTTTATATAGACTTATACGATAGAATAAAACATGTTATTTTCACAAAACAGAAGTCAAAGATATAAGATTTTTTTTCTGTCTGACTTCCACAAATTTAGTCGACCAAATGTAAAGAATTTTGTTTCATCTAAAGGGCTACTTGGTGTTACAGTCTCATGCAGAAAAAAACCTTTAATTCTTCCAGATGGGCTGGTTTTTCAGGTAAACCAACCTTGAGGAAATGTACATAGATTTTAAGAGCAGCAAAATACTCACAATAAAATGAATAATTTTCATGATATGCCCAATTAATAACCCTTTGAGCTGATCTTGACTGTTTTGATTCTCAATATGTGTGCAAAAATGTCGCAACCAGACTGGCTTGATTATCATACAATGTGCATGGCAACCAGACTGGTTAAATTTTCATATATGGTGAATGGCAACCAGACTCGCTTGATTTTTCATAACACTGGCTTAATTACCATACAATGTGCATGGCAACAAGACTGGCTTAATAAACATATAGTGAGCAACCAGACTAACTTGATTCTCATATAATATGCATAGCAACCACACTGGCTTTATTTTCATATATTGTGCATGGCAATTAGACAAGCTTGATTCTCATATAATATGCATCGCAACCAGACTGTTTGATTCTCATATAGTGTACATGGCAACCAGACTGGCTCGATTATCATATGAAGTGCATATCAACCAGACTGGCGCGATTAACATACTTTGCAACCATACTGCCTGGGTTTAATTGGGTTTCATATATTTTACAAACACAGTGTGGTAGCAGGATTACTTTAAACCATACAGTGGTCAGATATATTATGCTGCAGCTCTTAAGCTCTGATACCATTCAAGGATTTCTGTCTCTTAACTTTCAGATAGATAGTATCACTAAAATACTTTCTGCTATTCTTTTGGTAGAACATAAGTAAGCAAAATAAAATAATTGCTTAGTTTACTTCCTGGAATAACCAGTACTGGTATAATTGATTGATAATTCCTCTAGCAGGAATCACTGACGTACAGTTGCAGAAACAATCAAACCTAAAAAAAGTCAAACAGGACAGGACTAGTATAAGTGATAAATAAGATTTTAATCAATTATATTATTTATTTTCAAAATAGATCTACATTGAAAAAATATCAGGGATGTCATCTGGAGTCCTTAAATCACGATTTGGTGTCTGCAGTCAATTTTCAGATTTGATTTTCATAGTCGCAACTTAAATTGAAATGTCCAAATTTTCCAAAATAAATTGACCGTACAAGTTGTTTTTTGATAAGTTTCTATGTGGTTTATTTGATAAAAGCATTCTAAATATGTAAGAAAAGTAATTGTTCATTAGCAAATTGAATGCTTTTATTATAAATAAAAAATTACAAAGTCAAGATTGAAATTAAATACTAATAAGATACAATTACTTTGAATTCAATATGAGATTTTAAAAATTCTTTAATTTAATATCTCTGTATTAAACAGATTAAATTAAAATAAGATGAATATTTTTTGCAGTTCCAGACAAGTTGCCGTTCTTTTATAAACACATTGGAAAGATGTTACTATTTTGTTTGTTCACATTTTGTGTTTTTAGCGTTCACATTGAAAAAATCATATTCTTTATAGCAGTTTTAAAGTCAGTAAGAAAAAATATTGATTACAGCATTCAAGTAAAAAGGAAGAAAAATGACATCATTGCATTTTGTAAATGGTCGCAAAAAATTGTTACATCATATAAGCATAAAATAACTATTTGGAAATCCGGAAAAATCCGGAGTTTGGTTCCAAATGACAACCCTATAAAATATACATAAATTGAATATTTTATAAGCATACAGTATATACATGTAGCAAGGAAATTTAAACAACAAAATATGGTGTTAACATATTCATATTGTTTAACCTACTACAATACAGTACAAATAATTTCAAGACAATGACACAATATAGTTATCTCCCCTGTTCTAATCTAATCATAGCAATAATATTACATGTATCTGTGATTTATTCATTCATGTAATTTATTTTCATATGAATGTAGATCTACATTGAAAAAAACATATATATTATTTTATTAACATACACATAGTATATAGACACGTCACAGTATATAGAATTAAATTTTGAACAATAAAATATGATTTTAGCATATTCTTATTGCTTAACTACCGACAATAGATAAAATAAAATTAGTTTTGTAACAATGACTCAATTTGGTTGTCTCCCCTTCTCCAATATTACATAACAGTTAAATTACATGTATCTGTGAATATATTTGACACTTTTGCACTTTTGAGAAATGTTTTTTAACAAAAAAACTTAGTCAAGAAAATCATAGTCGAAAAGGGAGCATATATCTGAGAAAAAAAAATGTAAAATAACCAACCCTTTAGAAATATATTCCAATTAAAAAATCCAAGTTGTTATTGAGGAGCTTAGTTTTTCTTCAAGCAATTGACCTTTTTAACTTTGCAAAATTAATTCATTCTAGGATTATCTGCCATTCTGATATCATAATCTGGTGTCATAATTTGATAGTAAACATGTATAATCAAATTTAAAGTAAATAACTTTAATAAATTCTGATAAGTTGCTCTATAGGAAAAAGGTTAAAACAAGGGCTAAAAATCTTAAAAAGGGGCAAAATTTAGCTTAATTTTGTAATCATCTGCAAGACAAGAGGGTCGTGACAAAAACTCTTTTTTTTTCTTCTTTAAAAATTGGACATAACAATCGAGTACAAACAGTATAAAGCCTGATAATAGGGCACATATATGTTGTCTCCATGCCTGTATTTATACTCTAGAAAATGCTTATCAGTTTCGACAAACAAAATGTAAAAGAATCGGTTAGGAGTACAATATAGAAATTACAATATAAAAAACAACACCTTTGAAGCACACACAATCTCATACTTAATAAAATTCACACATATCTAGATCCCATTGCCTTTCAGGGAAGTTGCAGTGATTTAAAAAAATTAAATAAAATGGGAAATTTCAGGTTTTTTTTCTATAAATACAGGATTTATTTTCATTGAGTGGTATGAACATTTTTCTTCATACCACAAGAAAATAAATCCTGTATTTCTCTTTTTATTAAATACATTTGGTTCTCTTTTTTATTTTATATTTTACCAGTGAAAAAACGGAAACACTGCAGTGGAAAATAGCTTTTACGGTGAGAAAACACGCATATAATTTCATCAATAGTTCTCAATATTTCATTTATAAACATATAATAAATGTTAGGAGTGTTATTATGAACATTAAATAACATTATTTATAAAACCAGTTGATTTTAAACCAACTTTCTTTATAATATATAACTAAGTAGCTTTGGTAAGGTAATTATATGAATAAAATGTGAGCAAAGTCAAATATTTTTATCAACTTAGCCTGCTTTTTCATATTGGTTTTTTACCAAAATATAATTGAAAATATCTTTAAAATATGAACAGTATATGTATATATCAAACTTGAATATTTAACACTCAAATATATGTCGTAAGCATATAAAGAAGGTTTCAAAATGTATATTTAAGTGTATAAAGCTATATATCTGCTTAATAATCAGTTATTTAAATAGCAGAATACGAATATTCCTAAAATATCTGTATGAAAGAAATATCTTTGTATATCACCTTATCATTGTTTAACGGTTAAAAGCCTTCCTTCAATTGGCAACATATTGTTTTTGTTTTTTCAGAAACATTTTTTTCTGTTCACACTAAATTGATACAGTAGGGTGAACGTTTCGGTTGTCAAAAATAGCGTTTTTCGTGCGTCCGTTTTTCGTGTAACGTGCGTGCGTATAGCGTGCAACGTGCGTTTGCTGAAACGCTTTTTCAAGCGTGTATCGTTTTCAAGCGTTTAACGTTTTTCGTTTTCCGTGTATCGTTTTTCGTTTATCGTGCGTCTGAAAGCGTGCGTTTCTTATTTAGCGTGCGTCTGCGTTCGTCTAAGCGCTTAAGTACCGTGTTTTGCGTCTGTTACTATTCAGAAGTAAAAGAATATCTTAGATAGATATATTATGTAAATTTCTTGTTTCTTAAACATGTAAGATATGTTCTGTGTCCCTGTCAAAGAATAGAAATATTATATATAAAGAAGTATTATTGTGATGTTTACATTAAATTTTTAAAGTTTGTGACCTCGCGGTGAATACTGGTCAGATTTCTACATGGCTTACGCCGAAGATTAATTAGTTTTAATCCTAGTTTACATACGCATATAAGATTTAGTTACTAATTAATTGCAACATTTTTGATATTAAATTCAGCAAACAGGTGTTTATATGCGTACCAATATATATTACAAATGTAGATATGAGGTTCGTCAGACATCAAATGATGGTAATCAGACTCGCACCCCACCCCCTTTACAAGTTCATCTTTCTGACTTTCATCAAAGACTTCCGAACCCAATCCGAATCCTATTTAGGGTGATAATTATTTTAGACAGTTTCCTCCCTATTTTTCTTGACAGATTTATATTTGATATGTAACAGCCTGGCAGGGACTCGAACCCCTGACACTCGGAATACCATTCGCCGGCTCTTGAGTTCCTCCGAGCTATTCGGCCGCTTACACGTTTTACTTGTTAAAATTACTGAATCGTTATTAACCTACTGTGTATGCAAATATTTCTTCGAATTTCCCAGGGTTACTTAATTAGCATTGTGATTTAATTTCTACCTGGGCTATACAAATGTTATATCAGTCACAGGCTGAGAAAAAAGTGAATCCTGACATGGACTCGAACCCATGACCCTCTAAATACCGTACCCGCGGCTGTACCGACATTTGTTAATAGTTTCATTATTTGTACATGTATAGTGAACATTTTACTAATCATACATTGTTACTATTTCTATATTTTGTACAAAATAAAAATTGCTATATTTTTTCTAGATAAATTCTATGGTGGGCTAAAATATTACCATGATGTACTTTTTAGACATGTAATCACAACAGGACAGGCTAAGCCACCCTTTACAAAATTCCCCTATCTGTCAGCTCATTATCAAAGCATAGATACTATTTTTGTATGTGGCCTGGGCTTTAAAGCCCTTTTTTTGTTTCAAGATCTGTCTGACAGTCATATTGATGTATTGTTATTACTTGTGATATTTAATAAATATATATTTTGTTAAATAATGATACCCTTGATTAGGGATTTCTATGAATTTTCAATCAGTCCAATCAAACAAAGAGAATACAATGATATAGCAATATTCCTATTATGTACAATAAAAAACAGGTTACAATTATTATTTTAAGCAAATCTTAATAAAATTGTCAATCCTTGTTTCCTGATCCAGTTTCAGTGTTTACATTGTTAAAAAGTTTAAATGAGCCGCGTCACGACAAAACCAACATAGTGGTATGGCGACCACAGAGATCCAGTCCAGCCCTGCATATCCGCGCAGTCTGATCAGGAATCCCATACTGTTCACTTACAAACTGTTATATCAAAGTAGAGACACTAATAGCGAACAGATGCGCAGGCTGGTCTGGATCAATGCTGGTCGCAAACCTATAATGTTGGTTCTATCGTGACCTGGCTCAAATATATCTTAATCTATATGAGGTCCATATTATAACCCACTTTGATAAACATATATAGCTTTTTTTGATTTTTATTCTGTATATTATCTAAAAGTCACTTTAAAGATTTATCAATCCGTAATCATTACTTAACATAATACCCCTTTAAGATACCCTAGATGGGCCTGTCGTCGCCCTTTGCTAACTTAAAAGTATATTAACCTATCCATATATAACCATATAATTCTTTTTGAAGATTTTTCTCAGCTAGGTATGTGCTGTAGTCCCAAGTCACTTGTTTAACTTCCCTCAAGTAAGTTATAACTTCAAAACTGATAAAATTTTAACTATGATATACTTAAATATCACCTATATATATATTATGTATTTATTTAAATTTACAAAAACCCATTTTGCATACTTATATCTTTTGCGGACCTGTTACAATTTCCAATTGATTGTAATTTTTCAATTTTCCTACAATATCAATTTTATGCTTCAATAGGTAGGTCAGTTCATTAAAAAGAGCTTAAATACAAGATCCCTATGAAAAGTAATGTAATTGACAACTCAATCCAAATAAACTTATTAATTAAAAGCTTTAATTAGATGACTTAAAAAAGAAGATTTCAATTATTGTCCATGAAAAATATAAAGTTATTAGTAAATTCCCATGTGGACCCCAACTATTAAAAAAAAGCAGTGCCACATAAATGTTTGATACAAGACGCGGTAATTTTACCTTAAACTTAACCTTCTTAGGAAATGATACAGAATTTTTTTATATAAACATAAACTCTTTTATATTAATATACAAACATATTTAATTGACTAAAATAAGGTAGTCCTAACAAATTTCATGTAAAATATGAGAATTTATGGCAAATTCTCCCTAAGATGCCTAAATGTCCAAGATAATGCACTAAATCACTACAAAATATGAAAATTTTTACCTACTTATAAGAGCCATTGGAATTTAAACAAAGCTACAAAGAGGGAACCCATTAATCTAATCATATTTAATTAACAAACGTATCTAATTGACTAAAGTAAGGAAGTCCCACCAAATTTCATTACAAAAAATATAAGAGTTATTGCAAATTTCCTGAGATACTTTACTGTCTTAAAGCCTCGGTCTCACTTTCAACTAACCCCAGGAAGGCCCAGGGACCATCCGGGATAAATTACCTGGGATGATCCGGGACGACGCACTCCGGATGAAATTTAAATTGTTGCGGTCACACTTACCGCGGCAGCACTACGGTAGTTTTCCCTACTAACCACCAGGGATGCCGCTCCGGATCAGTCCAGGCAAGAGCCCAGGGTGAAGGCTACGGTTTCATGCTGGGGCTTATTCCCGGTCGTTCCCCGGGATGACGCCAGGAAATAGCCCCGGTGACCTAGACAGAGCCCCGGGTCGATTCCAGGGCAAGGCCCGGCTCATGAAGTCCCAGGATGATCCGGCAGACCCGGTTTAAGAACCCGGTGGATTGAAAACGCCCGAAAATGATAACTTTGATAAAATAATTTTTATTTAATTTAAAGTATTTATTGTTTCCAAATAGGTAATTCATTTCTGAAAAATCCTTTATGCAATATTACTGAAATAGAAGGGAAATGGGAAGGCTTTTAAATACAGACAAGTTCAATCATCCAACAAATTGATCCTTATTTTTTTTTTAAATAAAACCGGGGCTTTCCGGGGCTCTACCGGGATCAACCCGTAGCTCTACCCTTTATCCTCCGGGGCTCTTGCCTGTAGTTTACCTGGCTCTGCCGGCATATACCGGGGGTCACCGTAGCCTTCTACCGGCTATATATACCCCTGATCAACCCCGGGTTTGTAGCCGGGGCAAAGCTACGGTGCTTTCCCGGGTGATCACCGACGGTTCGTTCCCGGCAGAGCTAAGGATGATCCCTGGCAAAAGGGTGTATACCTTCCCGGATCAATCCCGGGGACCACCCCGGTGAATATTAAAATATTTTTTTTCCCATCCGGGGCGAAGCCGGATGTTTCCCGGGATCACCCGGCGTTGCCGGGCCGAGTTACGGATTTACCCCGGTTTTTTTTCCCGGGTCGTTTCGCGGATCACCCTGGAGGTTCTACCGGGGGCTCTGCCGGCATTAAGTAGACTGTAGCTTAAGATAGAACACTTAAAAATTCACTTACAAAAAGGGGTTTTTTACCCTTATTATAACAGCCTTAGGACATGAAAAAGAATTCTAAGTGCAACGATTAAATCGATTATATTTAATTAACAAGCACATCTAATTGATTAAAGTAAGAATATTCTCAATAAATTACATTGAATATTTAAAAAAATTTTATGGCTTATTTTCCTATTTATGTATAATATACAAGCTTACACACTAATTCCATTAAAAAATGGGCAGTAATATTACTGATTTATAAACCTTTCATGGTTAAATGAAATCAAAGTAGTTAAGCAACCCATAGTATTATTAATATTAAGTAATACCTACATCAAATTGACTTATGTAAAGAAAATCCCTAAAAATGTCATTGAAAATTTAAGAAATAATTAGCTAATTTTCTATAATGCCTTATTTAATTTAACCTTACCCACACTAATTTCATTGAAAATTTGGGTAATTACCTAGTTATAACCTTCTGGTCAAGTAAAGCCAAATAATCTATACTATCAAGTACAACTACATCTAATTGAAACTAAAAAGGAAACCCATGAATAATTATTGACAATGAAGAAAGATAGGGTATATTTTCTATGATGCCTATTGTTCAAGCAAATACTTACATTCTTTAAAAATGGGGGGGTAAAAATTTTTTTTTTTAACCTTAAAAAAAAAAATTTAATAAAACCTCCTAGGAAATTGAAATTAAGTAGCAAGGCAATATTCTATAATATGATAACAATTACATCTGTTTGATTGAGATGGAAAAAAAATCCTTTCAAATTTTTCATTAAAAAATAAAAAAAAGGTTGGCCAAATGTCCTATAATGCAGACATGATGTGTTTCAGATCCAATATCAGTAAGGAAGTGTTCCCTTCCCTGGTCCAGGGGTCCATTAAAATTGCATGGTATATGGAAAAACCAAAAAGGATACTGCAGTGTTTTTTTCTTTAATCTAACTACATGTACTACCCCCTAAAACGGTACTGTTCCCAATAGAAAAATCTATATTTAGACATTAAATTCCCAATTTCCAATGTTTAAATTTCCCAAAATGGCTGTTCAAAATAACCACAAGGCCCAAGTGATTTCTCTGAAATCATTTAAATTCAACATATTCATATGAATCACCACTAAAAAGTTCTCCCCCTGGACAATGTGAAAGCTGTTAGCTATCTATATTCATGATGACTAATCTTATTTCTACCTGAAAAATGCTTAAAAAAAAATCCCAATTTCAGTCTCAAATAATGCCCATTTTTTTCCCAATCAGTCTGGTACCGGCACCCATTCCCAAAGTTAGAGGAAAAAAACACTGTAACTGTAAAACTGATTTTTTCATTTCTACAGCTAAGAACTGTTCACTATTTGAGGGAGGAGTATGCAAGGCGGACTGGTAGCCCATTAGCCGGTAGTCAGCTTCGACACTGTATTCAAAGGGGTCCTTGGGCTCAAGTCCCCAGTCAGGCTGCATATTTTAAGTGTGACTTTACACAATGTTTTGTATACACGCTAATGACGTCATGTCAATTGTATGCACAGATGTGCAATACCATATTTACGGAGTTGGCAAAATTGGCACCGTGGCTGATAAAGCATTATATTATCACACACCAGTGCCGATTTTTAGGGGACTCTGTAAAATATGGTATTGTACGGCCGTGCATATATTTTGATGTGACGTCATTAGCATTTATTTCAAACATAGTTTAAAGACATGCTAAATGTTAGCGTTAAACTATAGGCGCGTCATAGAAAAAATGACTCTGATTTCACTTTAAACGGTCTTTATTTTTAGTATGTGTTAAATAGAATATATTAAATTTTGTGTATGTTCATTACTGAAAATTTATTTGCACTCATTGAATAAAGTAAATATTATGCTCACCGAGAGGTCGCATAATATAATTCTATTCAACTTAAAAGCAATAAATTCAGCGTTGAACTTACACTCATTCAATATTCTCTTTTTAATATATATTAAGCCGCACGGTCAATAAATTTCAATTTTTAAGTGATATGAAAAATATTTTTTGTTGCGCTGTCTTTGTATACTGGTCGGAGACCATCAACCGGACACTTTTGGAAACATTTGCCATACAGAGTTTTCCATAATTTTTAACCTAGAGACAAAAAAATTTGACACAGTTCAGGCTAGGTTCCTTCTCCTAACTAACAAACTAGTTTTGTTTATTTCTGATTGTATTGACACTTACATCTGAGGCTCGACAAGGAGGGTATCAAAATTACCTAAATTGTCAACACTACAGTACCATGTGTCCGGACAGCTATGTTCATGATATGATTTAATTCAGATAAAAGTTTGGGGCCATCCTTAAAAAATTGTTTGTTTGTAGTGCTCCGACCCTATGTTCAAGAGGTGGGTAGGTAGGTACCAGGGTGTTTTGATTTTTGATTTGTAACATGATATACAGTATGTCAGCAACAAATGCTGAACTTTTGGATATTCTATTATTCACTCTGCGAATGATTATAGCTGGTATATGAGGTCAGGCATTTGCTTTCTTTACCCCCGAATTTCAACGTTCAACATTCTTGAAATATAAATTAAAATAATATTACCATTACGGAGGTTGAAATACATTTATTTACTTAATTTTAAAAAGAAAACATGCACTTATTGTGTTGATTAAAAAGTGACTGAAACCACCGAACAAAAAGAAAAATACTAAATTAAGCATTTTCGGGGCCGTCCGGATTTAGTGGTTATCCGGTTTTTGTGGTCCCCAACCCAGTATCCAATAACTTTACATCACAACCGGTTTCCTATTTTCCTCATTTTTTTCCTCTCGACTACTGTTTCAGACCTAAAATTAAAGTTGCGTTCTTCAAATATTTATATATACTCATATATTGTAAATGCCTAGAAATTTACCTTTTTTGTGATTTCACTGGATTTTAGTAGACTGTTTATTTCTACTTACTTCACTTTCGTTTTTGAAAGATTTTACTGGCGACAAGACAAAGATAAATTCATGCGGTGTCCTAATGAAACATACAGGACATCACTTAAATCTACGTATTTGTGCCAGCAATTTAATCATTCCTGATTCTGGAAGCTTTTCCCTTAATGTTATCCATTTTCCCTTAATTTATCGTGGTAGAATCCTGGTTTTTTTAATCTGTTTTCGGTGACTTCTTCAAAATAGTTTATTCCTTTATTTTACACTCAAGATTATATAGTTCGATTGTTTATGATGCAGCCTCACTTAAAAAATATAGATATGCCTCATAAATCCAATCTGAAATTTAATTTTGTTGCACTGTATATTTATAAAAATTTGCAATGGCATAATTCAATGTCGGCCATGTTGGACTATTTACGTAGAGATTACGTAGGTGAATGCAAGGATAGTTCTTTATTTTTAATTGCGCAAAAAAAAGGAAACACGTTATCTAACTATTTTACTTTCGATATTAGCGCACGATAGCTTATAAATATTTCTAAAAATCATTTGTTGAGGCTTGTGACAAAAATTAATTTCGGTGCTAGGTTGAGTGCATTTCAGTTCTTACATAACTCGTTTAAAATACATTTCTAGCTACCGGTCATATACATGTACAGTACAGTATAGATCTAGATCTATATGATAATCAAAATTTATCGCTATAAACGATCTACATGTAGCTAAAGTTGTTAAAAACCTAAAATGATTACGATGTTTTAATAAAGGTTTAGGAAACGTTTTCATTTTGCGTGCGTTTTAGCGTGCGTATATCGTTTAGCGTATTTCGTTTAGCGTATATCGTTTTGCGTGCGTCTGCGTATTTCGTTTCGTTTTGCGTGCGTATAACGTGCGTTCGTATAGCGTGTAACGTGCGTTCGTATAGCGTGTAACGTGCGTTTTGCGTGTAAACTGACACGTTCACCCTACTGTATTCGTGTGTTTTAGATAACAAGTCTTTGGTAAATTAAATATAAGATTTACGAAAATAGTGTAATCTTACAAAAAGAAATACAATATATAGCTTTATACCATTTACAACCCAAGTGAATAAAAATTCATACTTCTTTTATATGAATCATTTATATTAATGACAAGTATACATAATATATAAGCGACATACTTTCAGATTCATACATGTCTTATACAAAAGGAATCACACATTACTATTTAAATCTAAGTAAACATATTAAAGTGACACATCTATAGATTTTACATTACATGTACCTATAAGAAAATACATGATTCAAAAATTGTAATTAAAATGCAAGCAACCATATCAAAGTGACACATTTGTTGAGTTATACATTACAAACATAATAAGGGATTAAAACAATTCATACTAAAATGCAATCAAACAAATAAAAGCGGCACTCCTGTTGATTCATACTGCACATATAAAAAATATTCTTTTAATAAACAAGCAATCCTGTGTATTCATAATTTTCATACACTTTTTTAAAGGCATTGAAAATTTATTTTCAAATCAAAGTCAATGATATATTAAATCGACTTGTCTGTAGACTCATAATTTTCTTTTTATTGGTTTTAAGATGCAGTAAGACAAGTGAGGTTTAAGAAGATCAGATGGCACATTTAAAAGTGTTTGTCTGTAAGTTCAATTCTTCTTAAATAAGTAAAAAACCTTTAAGTAAAATTATATTAAAGCAATAGACCTATAGATAAATACCTTTTTATAATTCATAAAGAACAACAAAAACTCATACCTAAATCCAAGTAGAAATATTAATTCATCACGCCTGTAGATTCATACTTCTTTTTGTCAGAAAATAATGACTTCAAAAATTTAAATTGAAATACAAGTAAAATATAAAAGTGACACGCCTCTTAATTCAAAGGTACTCCATTGAAGTTTATTTGCATGACAGATCTAGATGTATCTTTCCAAGATTTGTGTACATTTTGCACCATTTGTAATAGTTTTGGATCAATAGTTTTTTTGTGCAAGCGTTCAGATCAATCTTTTGGTTTTTTTTTGTTTGTTTCTTTTTTTCTCAAAATCATCAGTTATTTAGTGCAAAATGACCACAAATTAAAAAGCGTTGCAACACTTTTCACTCAGATTGAGCTTATAATAGTCCAATAATATTCCTTTCTACCAAAATATAATTAAAATATCTCTAAAATATGGACAGTACATGTATATATCAAACTTGAATATTTAACACTCAAATATATGTCGTAAGCATATAAAGAAGGTTTCAAAATGTATATTTAAGTGTATAAAGCTATATATCTGCTTAATAATCAGTTATTTAAATAGTTGATTATGAATATTCCTAAAATACCTGTATGAAAGAAATATCTGTGTATATCCCTTTATCATTGTTTAACGGTTAAAAGCTTTCCTTAAATTAACAACATGTTGTGTTATTTCAAAAACATTTTTTCTGTTTACACTAAATTAATATTCGTGTGTTTTAGATTAATCTTACAAAAAGAAATACAATATATAGCTTTACCATTTACAATCCAAGTGAATAAAAATTCATACTTCTTTTATATGAATCATTTATATCAATGCCAAGTATACATAATATATAAGCGACATACTTTCAGATTCATGCATGTCTTATACAAAAGGAATCACACATTACTATTTAAATCCAAGTAAACATATTAAAGTGATGCATCTTTACATTTTACATGACATGTACTTATAAGAAAATCTAGAATTCAAAAATTGATATTAAAATCAAAGAGACATATTTGTTGAGTTAAACATTACATACATAGGATTATAAGGGATTAAAATAATTCATACTAAAATGCAAGCAAACATAATAAAGAGGTATTCCGATAGATTTATACTACTTGTATAAAAAACAATACGCTTGAAAAGGCAAGCAAACAAATAAAAGCGGCACTCCTGTTGATTCATACACACATATAAGAAAATGTTTTTTTAATAAACAAGCAATCCTGTGGATTTATAATATTCATGCACTTTTTTAAAGGCATTGAAAAATTATTTTCAAAACAAAGTCAATGATACATTAAAGCGACTTGTCTGTAGATTCATATTTTTCTTTTTATTGGTTTAAGGACGCACCGATCAAATTTCCTAGATAGACAAGTGAGGCTTAAAGAGATCAGATAGTACATTTAAAAGTGTCTTTCTGTAAGTTCAATTCTTCTTAAATAAGAAAAAAAAACTTCGAAATTGATAATCAAATTTAAGTACATTATATTAAAGCAACACACCTATAGATACATACCTTTTTATAATTTATAAAAACTAAAAAAACTCATACTTAAATCAAAGTAGAAATATTAATTCATCACGCCTATAGATTCATACTTCTTTTATAAGAAAATAATGACTTCAAAAATATATATTGAAATCCAAGTAAAATATAAAAGTGTCACGCCTCTTAATTCAAAGTCCTTTAATGGGACTCCACTGAGGTTTATTTGGATGACAGGCCTACAAGTATCTATCCAATATTTGTATACATTTTGCACAATTTGTTACAGTTTTGGATCAATAATTTTTGTGCATACTTTCAGATCAATGTGTGTTTTGTTTTATTATTTTTTTTTCCAAATCATAAGTTATTTAGAATCAAGTGCAAAGTGACCCAAAATTGAAAATCGTTACAACACTTTTAACTCAGATTGAGCTTATAATGGTACCAATAATCAATTGTCCATTTAATTCTGAGAATATTTCCAGATGTTTCTATTTTCTTTGCTTCACTTGTTCTGAACAAGAATTTCAAATTAATGTTTTAGGCTTTTTGACCTCAATGGAGCCCACTGAATATGAAAACAAATAAATGAATAAAAGTAAATATTCATTTATATGAATTTATTCCTGTTTGAACAAAAGATGAATAGGAGGTTCTATAGTCTTCTTTTACTTATAATAACAGTAAACATAAAATACTCATTACCTAACATATATTTACAACAATTACGTCAGATTATATAACAATATGATATTACAAGAATAATAAAAGTAATGATCAAGGTTAAAGTTTGCAAATTGCAATGGGAACACCGCCATGACTATAACCTATTTTCAAACCTTTCTTCAAAAATAAAATAGAGCTAAATATCATTTTACAATATGTTCGAAAGTACCAAATGGGTTGTGTACAAACATGCAATAAATTGAAAATATCGAATTTTATGCTGTTCTAAAATGCTTCACATATTTTGGTTACTTTTTTTTAATGTTACTCGTTTAAAGATTATGATGGTGTCACTTTAATGTTTGGTGGAATGAAAAATCTAATATATATAAAAGTATATGTACAGTAAATAAGACATTTACATGAACTATATCAATAAACTTTAAACGACACTTTGTGTGGTCATAGTAAGATATATACAAGCATATATTAATTACAGTGTCAGCGGACTTAAGTAATTAATTAGAAAGCTTCCATGCACAATGCTAAACTGTACAACGCTTAACTAAACAATTCAAATGTGAATATGAAAACATGAGTAAAATTCCTACATTATACTAATAATGATAATGCATTTATTTACATGTCACTAAAATGATGTCATATTTTATTTTATATCAAATGACGTAAAGGCGTGGCGACATTCTCTACTTCTAGAAAATGACTTCAAAGCTGACAATGTATAGGAATAATGATAGATTATGTACAAATTTGTGAATTGATATACATAGATATATAGAGAAACCTTTCCATATATAGAACATTCAAAATACTTTAATATAATTTCTTATTCATAATGTTCTTGTTTCAAAAAAGTATTTCTAGCAAGTAAAATATTAAAGAAATAATCTTGTAGATTCATACCTTTTATAAATAACAACTAAAGACTTCAAAAATTCATAAAAATTTCCGAGAGAATTTATTAAAGCGACTTGTATGTAGATTTATAATTTCTTTCTGAGAAGTAAATGCTTAAATTTAAGTTAACATCCTTAAATGTTTTGTCTGTTTGTTCAACATTTTAGAGAAAAAATGGCACAGAAAAGAGTAAATAATATTAAAGCATTATACCTGAAGATTAATACTTTTCTTACAGGTAAATAAAAGCTACAAAAAAATCATATTTTAATCCAAGTAAATATATTTAAGCGACACGCCTGTATATTCATATTTTTTCATGAAAAAAAAAACTTGAAGGGACTCCACTTAGGTTTTTTGACGTGAAGGGACCGAAAATATTTTTGCAAGATTTTTGTATAACTAGATGTATGTCTAGACCAAAATATTGATAAAAATGGGGATTTTATTTTAATAAAGCATACATGAGGTACAAACGTGCAATGGCTTGTAAGCATTTATGCATATCTAAATCCTTCACCTGTTCTGGTTAGTTTCATTATTTGAAAACTATACTTATATTAAGGCGTGTCGCTTTAAAGTTTGGCAGAATGAAAAATACATTTTATATGTAAATATATGTACAGTTATCAACAAAAAATAAATGACATTAATATAATCCATATATAGCTATAATAAACTTTGTGTATTCATACTAAGATATGTACAAGAATAAATTAATTACAGCGTCAGCCGACTTTAGTAATTAATTAGAAAGATTCCAAACAATAATCTATATGCACAATTCACAATGCCAAGCTGAACAATCCGAAACTTGAAATAGTTCAAATGTAAATGTGAAAGTATGAGTAAATTCCTACACTTTACATTAATAATGATAATGCATTGATTTACATGTCAATAAAATGACGTCATATTCAATTCTTCGTCATATTAAGTGGCAACTTTCTCTACTTCTAAGGAATAAATTCAAAGCTGACTATGTATATGGAGAATGATAGAATATGTACAAATTTGTACAATTATATGCATAGTTATACAAAACAAACTTTTATAGATATAAAAAACATTTAATATACTTTGCAAGATAAGCTTTAATATAATTATGTTCAGCCAAATGTAAATAAAAAACTAGTTATATAATAACTCATAATATATACAGTACATGTATATAGTTTGTATATTATACTGCACTTTAGTATGCAAATTTTCCATTTTCAATTTTGACGTTTATGTAAAGTATATTATCTACAATATATTTTTCACATGAAGTACAGCGCAATAGTGAAATTTAACAATTCAATAAAAAAATTGACTGCAACATTACGGCATTTTCATTCCTAAAAGCTCGGTAACGTAATTTTTATTAGTAACAACCCGAAAGCTCGAAGTTTCCGTAAAACTAGAGGCGTTTCAAAGAAAAGGGTAATTAACTTCTGTTTAAACTCTTTCTACTAGTTTTCATATTTGCATGTTCACGGAATTTCTTATTCATGAATGCTTACAACTAAAATGAATTGCACTCCCGGACTAAAATGTCAGTGGCTTGCATAATATTATTTCATTCATCTCATTCAATAAATTCAAACTCATTCAGTTGTCTATGTACATGTCTGAAGCATTCCAAAATTGTATTTTCAATCTTAATCAAAGAATGCAATATGGCAGTATGATATATATATATATAACTTTTTTTTACTACATTATATACTAAGGTATGTTATATACATGCCATTTTCTGTTTTCTGTTCCCTGAATATATACATATAATCATAAAAGTTTGGCAATAAGATAAACAGTCACTTGAACACAAAAATGGTATGAAATCATAAATAACTATCAACATCTGTTTATATTAGAGCGAAAAAATCAACAACAACATTTAATCTGACTAGTTCAACATTGATAAGCAAAATATTGATTCACAATTATATTATGTACACATTTTATTCTTCTTTTTATAAGGTTCCTTATGAAAAATTTTGACAGGTTATATGATCGCCTAACAAAAGTTTTTGCTATATAGCCAATCGGCACACCTCGGATATTATTCATTATAAATTATCCTCGAACGCAATATGGACTGAAAGTAGTAGTTCAACCAAATGGATTTAAACATTTTTATTATACAAAAACAGAGAGTGTAATCTTTGAAATTGTATAACAAATGTAATTATAATTAATACATCCAACTTAAAATAAATTCTCTTTCGGTAACATTATTATTAAGACAATGCCTGATGATAATAATCAAATTAAAAATGGCATCTCATGTACAAATGTAAACAAATCAGAATTAATGTTCAGTGGTAGACATATTTTCGGTTTCGAAATCCATAATAATAAGTACTGCTACTTTAATGAAAAGGTCCGAGAAAATGATTTCTATATATCCTGTGAGCTATAATCTAGGTCATGTAACCTGTAAAAATCTTTTTAACATTTCAAATTTTGTCACTATTGTAAAAAGTAAAAAGTGTGAAACTATCATAAAAATTGACCTATATTTTGACAGATCATTATATTCATCTTTCTAAGCTAATCACCTATGTACAATATAAGACATGTTTGTTTTGCAAGAAATATCGATAAACTAAAGACATATATCATCATTTTGTCTAACAATTCTTCAACAAAATAAGTATACGAGTATAATCTTATTGAATAAAAAACATTCAGTCATAATTTTTTTAATTATATAAAAGTTTATTTTTACACTAAAGTCTCATTTGATTTGTGTTTTCTAAAGGCGCAAGTGTAATTCACAAACAAAAAGCTCTGCCCTTAAAAAAAAACAACAACAAAAAAACACACTCTTAAATATTTGACAGCGGCTTTAGACAGGACCCAGGTGTAAAGTCGTCATATTGAATATATTGTCAATATATAACATAATAATAAAGTATTCTAGAACAAAAAATATCATATATTGTGTACACACTAAATCTTTTAAGAACTCTATCATGATTTGTTTTCAGTAAAATTTCATAAGAATATCAAGAAGATACATCTCTTTTGATGTTATAACTTTTTGAAACACACTAATTGAAAATGTGCACAATGTAGACCAATTCACTTTAATTACAAACAGTTTTTAAACAGAAGTTTTATTGTGTTTTCTTAAGTATTTGTGTAATGTACAAGTTAAGAATATTGAAGGAACTTGTAAGTTTTTTACAGCGACTTTGAAAGCTTTCTTTTTAGATGTAAATTCTTCTTAAAGAAAACAGGAATATTAAATACAATCGATGCAAAACGTTGAATGGTCTGTTTTTGTTCCAATCAGAAACTTGAAGATCGTACAAGGAATTGGTGATATAATGTTTTTTATTACTTTTAGTTTCCAATTTTCTTTTGGGAATGTTTCTGTAAAGTCAGGCACCACATATAAAATAATTATATTGAATTATCTATTCATCATTGTCTTTGTAGATTTACTGATTCAGAAGATGATTTTCTAAAAAATAAAAACATATGAATAAATTGAAAATTTTGCTAAAATTGTGTAACAGTGTAGATTTTTACACTTTATAGAATAATTATATATTTTATGTGTTTGATGAAATTCAGGCAATCAAGGTGAACCGTTGACAGTTTAGTTTTTTGCCTTATATTGTATATTGAAATCCCTTGGATTTTTCACGTGCTAG
This sequence comes from Ruditapes philippinarum, assembly GCF_026571515.1. Taxonomy (NCBI): domain Eukaryota; kingdom Metazoa; phylum Mollusca; class Bivalvia; order Venerida; family Veneridae; genus Ruditapes; species Ruditapes philippinarum. The sequence continues at coordinate 213,287 of NW_026853525.1, read as the reverse complement.
ATTTCAGACACAAGGGCGGGTTGCCAAGGTAACTTCACATAGCTTCTGTACGCAAGGTGATTTGAATCATAATGAGTAAATTATTTATTTAACGTATGTGACATGTGTAAATGTATTACATATTTAACACACCAGGCTTATACTTAAGCCATAAGCGTTTATATTTACATTTGTAAAAATATTTGCCATTAAGTGATATAAATATGAATATAAAATATTATAAATGCCCTTAATATGAATAAATTCATGTCCACCTTAATTGTTTAGGCACAAGGAGATTCAGTCAACTTTATAGAATGATAAAGCCATAAAGACCCTAGTAAGGCCATATGTTGTCAGTAAGTATCATAAGCAACGGCTGACATTATAGAACAATCACTGCCTGTTGTCAGCCATATAAATAAACTATTTGGCATGGGCTGAAATATGAGTAGAACCAAGTCATGTTGTCATCTATATGAATTAAACTATTTTGCAAGAGCTGACATCTGAGTAGAACCACGTCATGTTGTCAGCTATGTGAATTTAACTATTTGGAACAGGCTGACATCCTGAGTATGAATTTAACTATTTGGAACAGGCTGACATCCTGAGTAGAACCATATCATGTTTTCAGCCGAGTGAATTAAACTTTTTGGCACACACTGATACTTGAGTATGAGCAGATGATCACAACAACGGGCCTTTTGTAGGGCAATAGTGAATTAAACTATTTGGTCGGAGCTTATATCTTAGTAAATCTGCGGAAGGTCCTTCCGTAAACTTTTACCATACTTCTATTAAGAGGTCTTAAACCCTGGTGGTATTGGAACTGCCGTTACAAATCTCTGAGTAAAATTTAAAATGTTTGCAATATTTTATCTCAAAAAATACTTTCAATAATTGGTCGAATGTTGAAGTGTCTATTCTTTTTGTATTTTATTAAGCTGTCAATCATAAGGATAATCTAAATGCTTACCTTTGTATTTTTTAGAAGAAGTTGTTCAAAGCATATCTCATTAAAATGATCTATCAAAACACAAATCCTAATAAGTAAAGTGTCATAAGAGATTCTTTATCACAAAGATTTTGAAAGTTTAATCCAAGGCCGCTGAAACCAGAAATGAGACACAAGATTAACGCTATTATCTTATAAATGAGGAAAGGTCTTATTTTATCTAGTTAAATGTTTGTGAACGAAAGGGCAATGATTACCCTTATATCGCTTACCTAATTATAAAGGTTGTAATTGGCATCAAACAAGATTAATTGTTGCTATGTAATACAATTATTGCTATAAAAAGTCAATGATTGATATGAAAGTCACTGGTTGCTATGAAAACTAACTAAAAGCTATGGAAATAACAGGTTGGTTTTAGGAAATAAATAATTAAATTTGTTTTGAAGCCTGGCTGGTGGCTATAATACAAAACTTATAGTTTCTATGTAAGTCAGTAGTTGTTATGAAAGTCAAAGATGGAAAGTCAAACGTTGCTATGGAAGTCAATGTTTGCCAGGTATAAAGTAAGTTCTTGCTATGAAGTTACTGGTTGCTATGAATACTAAGTCAATGTTTGCTTATGATAAGTCAATAGCTACTATGGAATCTCTATGATTGCTATGAAAATTACATGTTGCTATGGAAGTCTGTGGTTTCGATGGAAGTTAGTGGGTGCTATGGAAATCAATGGTTACTAAGGAAAGTCACCTGTTAAGTCACCTGTTGCTATGGATTTCATTAGTTCTTAAGGAGAGTCAATGCTTGTAAAATTAAAGTTAATCCAAAGAACATTTTGCAAATCATTGATTGCTTTAACTAGTCAATGATTGCTTAATGGAGGTCCCTATTTTTTAATGGATGCTATGGCAGGCAAGAATTAATATGAAATATAACAATAGCTGTGAAAAAGTGAATATTTCCATGGAAGTAACTTGATCCGATGGAAAATTAATGGTTGCAATGAAAGTCATTTTCTGCTAAGGAAGGTCAATGTTGCTATGAAATTCATTTATAACTACCAAGTCAAACGATGCTATAGAAATCAGTGGTTGCTATGGAATGTTATTACAGCAAAAGAGGCCGAAAAGCTATTATCTAGAAATAGAGATCCATATATTATATGTATATGAAAAAGACCCCCTAAGACCTTAGCCTTGATTGTTTCAGATGAATTTTCACTTTATACTTTTGAAAAAAAAGTAATGACCCCGAGACAGGTTCAATTTAGACCCTTGGCTATAATTTCAACAAATATTATTGAAGCCATCTGGACAATAATTCATATAAATTTCTAAGCTTTACAGTAGACTTAATGATTTTGTGTATCAAATTTTTGTTAGTTTTACTAATCCATATATATGGACCTATTCCCACCCCACGCCCACGGGACCTTGCCAACTTTAAAGCTGCCCGCCTCCAGATAAGTCAAAATATTTCAAGAAAATCAATATAGAGAAAAATGTACTAAAATGTTAAGAAAGGTTAACACATTCAAAGTCCAAGTTATTTTTTCATGTTATGTGCGGTTAAAGACTGATTTTGCAGTATTTTGCAGTAAGGGCTACTTTAATATTACGTTGACGACTTCTTGGTAATTTTCTTTGATTGTAAGTGCCGATTGCAATATGTAAATTACTTTATTTATTCACCTTACAATATAAATTTCAAAATTTTCATAAAAATTAACATGTATCTTGAGGCATGCTGCTTTAACCTCAGGTCTATACTTGTATAAACTTGTTAGAAGTTCAATGGACAATGTTTCGTGCCAAATATCAAAGACTAAGCCTTAATGGACTTAGAAAAACTGGTTATCAGATAATTATAAAGTATGGGTTATTAAAGGAGACATGTAATAAAAGTCTTGCAATAAAAACAACCAAAGAAGAAGACAAAAAAGAACAATATTTTCGGTAATAAAAAAGAAAACCAATCAAAATGTTTAAACTAACAAAAATAAACACAATTAATAAAATGAGTGAGACTTAAACGGATAATGTATATTTCAATTAACCGTATTCATGTATATACTAGAGTCGTTTAGCTGATGATAAAATGACATTTTTATCATAAAAAAATATCTATTTCAAGAAAAAAAAACGAAGGCAATATAAAAAAGCTTTTAATCTAGAGCTATATATGCCTAAATCAAATATTTGTCTAATTAAAAGTAAATATAAGAATGTCGTTCACTGTTAATCTTACATATGTGCTTGTGTAGTGAAATAAAAAAAAAATAAACAATCAATATAATGTCACTTACCTGTAAATATTTCCACATCCTCATCCTACATTTATATCCATTAACCCTTTACCTCATATATACGCGAAACAACGCACTTTCGACCCCCCCTTTTTTAGGCCTGAAATAGTGTAAAAATGTCCTATTTGGGCCCCAAACACATGTTTTCGTTTGAAAAATGTTGCTTAAAAAAGTGAGCACCTTTTCGGCGTCGCCCCCATCCAATAGATACATCAGGGGGTTGCCAGAAGGGGGATGTGCCCCCTTCTGTTTGGGGGGTTTGAAGTGGGGCGGAGTCCCCCTCATCGCCAAGAAAATTTCGAACTTGTGAGAGGCTTAAAATGACCCCAGGTCGATCATAAGGTAACGTGTAACCAACGCTGAAAAGCCTTTGACTCTATCTCAATCCTTTGAGAAGTTGCAGCACTTTGAAATAAATTTTGATGAAAAAAATCGAGGCAAAATAGTGATTTTTGGCAATTATGAGATGTCCCCTCGTTGCCATGGTAACAGGAAATTTAAGACTGAGCATGTCGTTACAAAGGCAATGGTCCAGTCAACATTTGTGCCAAGTTTAATTAGTATTGAAGCATTTTTCATAGTTTCATAGCAGTTTGAACTTGTAAGTGGAGGCTTTTCAGTGAAAATGGCCATTTTTCACAATATGCTCATGGGGGAAAGGGTTAAGGTCCGTTAAAACTTCCTTGAATTATTTCTATTATTTAAATGTTTAATTTATAATCAATTGTCACTTAATTTATTAATTGAAAACTTAAATACATGTATGTCCTAATCTACGAAGAGCCGCCATTTGTTCCTAAAGGTTCATATTTAAATTGCTTTTTTCATTTTAAATCATTGAATAAATTTCTTCAGTTTATTTCACAATGTTTATTTTTGTTGTCAATGCTTTGCTTGGCTTTATTTTCCACACGTTCAATATTCAACATGTCACTTGACAGTAACAATGAACTTTCATCTAGATGTGTACTCCTCAACGTAACATCAACTAATGACGGTGTTGATTTATTTAATTGTAGCCCCCTAGGCAACCCCTGCAAGTAAAACTTTGTATGTTGTGACAAGTTCAAGTTCAATCTCTTACAATCATGGTCGCCATGTTCTTTACATTGTAAATACCTCAATGTTAACTCTTTCATTGATTTTTGACCGGATATAAATTTGAAAAAAGTATCCAGTAATTTGTGAGATAACGTGAGGCTGAAAATTTTCAAATATTGTAAGTTTTGACATCGCGCCATGTTATCACTCAGATTTTCTTCATCATTTGTCCATATACATAACAACAAAGTTACGTGCTGTAAACTGGGAAACAATATCTGATGTATCTCAGCCTTCTCCCAGTTACCATTATAGTAAAGTTTCTGTATATGACTGAGATCTGTGAGAGAAAATAAATCTATAATTTCATGTAAACTGCTGGAAGTAATGCTTATAGAAAGTGATTTTATGTTGGTTTTATTTTGTTTCATCAAACATTGTAACTGCTCACTGTGCACGGTGTGCTTGTCAATGAAGAAATCTTGTAAACATAATTGAATATGTTCACTTTCAGGCATTTCTTGTAAACACGACATGAACATTTCCTGTATGTTATACAATGAGTCACTGTCAACTCTTCCCCTAGTTCTATAGTCGCGTGTTTCCTCGTCTTTATTTATCACAGACATCAGATCATTTGATATTGCACACATCCGGTCAGCATTCATTTTACTTATAAATTCACAAATTATTGACATGTCCAGAATGTCTTGAATATTTCTACATTTTTCTACAACAGTTTTATGAGCGTCACTTTGAGAACTTATAAATATAGCGGCAAAAAATTCTTGAACTGTTTTATGAGAAAAGGATACTTTGATAATTCCTTTGATTAAAGTTGTACTTCTACTTTCTGACAATATTCCTGAGTGAAGGGTGAATTTCATGTCGTCTGCTTTGAGATATTTTTCAGCAACTGTTCTATCAAATACCAGCGTGTTTTCTCTGTTTTCGTCAAATAAGGTTTGGTAGGCTAGTTCTGCTAATGATTTAATAAGACTATAAAACTTTTTACAAAATTCGTGACTTTTGAAGTATTCTGGAATTTCATGGGCAGGCGAATATCGACATGGTTTAACTTCCGGCTGTTTCTTTGACGTTCTTGATAATAGAAATTCAATGATATTGGTGTAAACTTCATGTTTTGAATTTCCTATAAGAATATTGTTGCACCATAGGCAAACTATATACATGAGGAGGAGTGGAATCACTTGCATGTGCTCTAGGCGTCGGTCACGTATCACTTTATTTATTTCCTGTATTTTACTCTGCAGTTCTCCATCGTTATTGACACCTGACATTTTTCTTATAGCATTGTATTCTAGTTGCCGAGTAGAGTCTGCATTTAATTGAACCAATTCTACTTTTTTGTCCATTTGACTTGATTTGAGATTTGAAACTCCAAGCTTCCACGGGCGAGTTGTCGTTAGGATAACACAATTATCACGTATACACCGATGTGGGATTTTTTCTGTTACTTCATTACAACAGCTATAATCAGGATGAGTCCATTCATCAAGACCGTCCAATATAATCAAGCATTTTTCTTTACTTAAAACCTCATTTAGTTTTGCTCTACATGAAATTTCATCTAGTGATTTCAATGAAAGAAGATGCAAAGAAAATTGCTGTCTAATCATATCGTCAATGTGAGAAACAGAGGTATGATCTCTTAAGAAAACCAAAAATAAGAACTCAAACTTAGATAGAGCTTTTAACTCAATATCCTTGAAACACTTATTACCATCGTATTGTTTATCTTGACGATGAGCTTGACACCACGTGATTGCAAGATATTTTGAAAAAGCAGTTTTACCATAGCCTGCATCAGCTAATAGATAAATTTCTTGCTGATCCTCACTTCCAGTTGTGAACAGATCACCCAAAGACTTGATCGGTGTTCTCTCCTCTTCATGACATATGAGGGACTTCTGCTTTACGGCAACCATATTTGGCATAACGTAGAACCCAATTAAAGGTGTCTCTTTTTCTTCAAGTAGCGGTGAGAGAGGTATTGAACTACACCTTTTTCTGTAGAATGTAATTAGGTCGCCTTGAAGTTCTGAAAAGAGAGTAGAAAAAATGTAAACCAGAGACATATCTTTATATAATATATAAAATACTGAGTATACTCAGGCGTTTACTTACTTCAATTTTGCATGGTTAGGTTAAGATAATGCATCCGCTATGTAAGATGTAGTTATGTTACACTATAATAACATGACATATAATTCGTATGACTTTCACATTGCATAGAGCAAAACCATGTGTTTTTTTTATTTCGGTGTTTTTCGCCCAGTCCGCATAGCTCAATCGGTTAGAGTGCGAGACTTGTAATCTGAACATTGTGGGTTCGATTGCCGGGCTAGCCAACTAAAATTACAAATAAGTCTTTCGGATGAGACTTTAAATCGAGGTCCCGTGTATGGGTGCTTAAATACTAAAGAACCAGGAGAAGCTTCTGGAATTGGGGCATCTTTCTGTATCTGTAGTTGCACTATCCTCCAAAAAAGAAATGACTAATACTATTCTGGAGGACTCGCCCATATGGGCAACCGTTGGCGAGTAACAATAAACGCAAATACACACAAATTGGGGTTTCTTTTTTCAATTATACAAAACTCAATAACGTAACGAAGTATTCAAATCGTTATTTGTAATACATTGCATGCTTGACAATAAACAGCTTCCTTCTTAATTTATCACATCAAAACAGACGTAAAGTATTTGTCAATGTAAACTGTAAAAGTTCTAAAAGGCAAAAAGTTTTTATGCACATGTATGACTAGCGTATATCTTTGACATCATAATTTGGGATTGTGACATATTTTGTTTTAGTACTTTTTTACTAGTTTTCCAAATCTAAAAGTGGGAATCTTTGTACAATGCACTGTGTAATTTGTGATTTTGTTTTGTATTTTTCTTTAATTATTCTGTAGTTTATTGCATAAACAAGCACAACGAACGATATTTGATACATGTTTAACATGTTTTATCATGAATTTTACTTTAAAAAATACGTATACATATCGTTTCTACAGAGAAAAATGACAAGGGAGAAGTTAAATTACTCGAGACAAGAAAAATTCTTTCTTATTTCCGCGTTAAATATATATTTGCATAGTTTGAAACATCATTTATCTTTCTTGACGATAACAAATCTGTTTTATTTAAATTAGCATTGACAACACCAATACCGTTACAAAGTAAGATCTGTAAATCTAAGATACTGAACGTCCAGATTTTCACATGTGTTTCTTTACATGTCAGTTAGTTAAAATGCCAGTTTTCAGACACAACCATTATGCAATCACCTTGACTACAATTATTGCCAATTCTGGCGATAAAAAGCAAAATAACAATAGATAGTAAGAAGTATGTAAAATATACGTTTTTAACAATTTCTTAATTTTCCAAGTTACAAATTGCAATAATTTGCTAAACAATTAATTACAGGCTCTTTTTTCAGTCTGCAGAAATAGATATTATGTCCATCATGAAGTAATGACAACAAAAACTATGGTTTTCATTTTACTGTACAATACTTGATTGAAACTTAATAAGTCAGTAAAGTTACACTTACTTAACCACAGAATAACATTCCCTCTGATAACTTTTGAGTAAGCGGTTACTATTAGGGCGTAACATGTAAATTGAGATACAAATCTATGCCCCGGTTAGGACAGCTTTAATACTGCAAATAGATACCGAATTTCAAAATGGACTTATTAATAGTTTAACATGGTCTATGACTATTTATCTAGTTTAAACAAAATTTTATTTCTATTTTTACAACATAAATATATACAGTCAGCATATACAATCACACTGATATATTTCGTGGATGGGAAAACAAGTCAAATGTGACTTATGTAAATTCCTTTCCACACATAAGGTACTTGTAATAAAAAATATATTTATAAGAATAATACAGAAAAAGGAAATCAAATAAATAATTGAAATGAATAATTTTTTTAGGACATTATTATCTAGAGTCGTAGAATAAGAAAACTTCTGTTTCCAGATAATTTCATAATATTGGGAGATAACTCCAAACAATTTCTATTACAAAGTAAAATAATGTTTTAAACAAGTATTTAATTTAAGTTAAATGTTTCAGATGATTTTGTTTAGAATGTTTCGAAGAAAAAAGTGACAAGATATTTAGTAAAGTTTTGAGTTAAGATAAGAATAGAGAATATAATTTTTCTGCACACAATACTATCGGGAAGTGATGGACAGAAAAAAGTTGACATTCGTTAGTAAAACGTTTGGAAGCTAGAATAAACTGTTGAACTTTAAGAATGTTTTTTTTCCTTCGTGTTAAATCCCAGGCGCTCGTCTTCGTTCAAGAGATTGGTAAGTGTCAGGGGACATGGAAAGGGGACGCAAATGCATGCTTCAGATGATGTCATAACAAGGGCATGAAAAGAAAAAGTGATGCACTGCCTCTATTTCGTCACATAAACATAATGGAGACTGGATAATAGACTTGTCTGAGATTTCTGAGGTGGGACTCATTGTGCTGGGGTATCAAATCAGAGAGATAGTTTGGAGTAATTCCATGGTAGATTCTAAAGAATAAAACTAGTTAATGTTGTTTACGCCTTTCGGCCAAGGTATCCCATTTGAGGTCTTGTAATTTACTTATATTGCATAATTGTGTTGCACCTGTTACCATTCTTGCTGCCTGGTTTTGAACTGCTTCAATTTCATTTTTTAACATGTTCGAGGAGTTATCTTATGTAATATCGGCGTACTAAAGTATGGAGCGGATAAAGACATAATTATTCATTCTTTCCAACCTTGAACGGTTAAGGAGAAATTGCAGTGATCTCATGATGCCTACTCTTTGCCAAGCTTTTCGCAGTATTATAGATATATGACTATTGATTTGAAGTTGTATCTTTCGAAAATTCTTCAAAATCCATAACTGTCAAGACAGTGGTTAAAGTTTAACATTGTGTGACTTTTTTATGTGGTAAAAATTGTATTATATATCTATAAATGATATATTCACGTTTCAGGCTAGAGCACGCCTTTCAAACATAGATTCAAAAACATATGAAATATTTTAATGTAAGTATATTTATATATATAGATATATATATAATATATAAATCATTAAATAAAATAACCTTAACATTTATAAAAACGATGAATTGTCGTCTGCTATTACTTCCGGGATAGAAAGAACTGTAACTTAGATATTTTTCAAAAAATTATAGATAAAATAAATCAAAGTTCAATAGATGAAAATCTTACCATTTTACCCCTCTTAATAAATCGTTCTTATCTAAAGCAAAATGGAAAAAGATAAATGTTTAAAATTGTGCAATCTGTGGTGAATATGTGCGGACGACTGAAACAATCATATCATACCTATAAACAGAAATTGATGAATTGCTTTTGACAGTTCAAACAAAGGAAGATTCCATGCAATCAGGTAAGAGGGTACGTAGGCATACATTAGTGAGATCTGTTTATTATGAAAATGATGCATACTTGTGCAAAGGGTCCGGTTTTTTCTAGCAGTCAGTGGATGTTTAGAGGGCGGTGTAAGGAACCCAAACAGGTCCAGAAAACAAAGCCGTGGTAGCGGTTTGGTGAATGTAGACCGAGGGGAGAGGGCGGCTAAGACTCCGCAAGGTCCACGGTTTTTATCACTCATCTAGGGATGTTTTATTATGCTTTTTCATGTAAATTTACTATGCATAAATCTACATCAGATGGATAATCCATATAAAAGTAAAAAAGCAAAATATTGCTGTCTTTACAAACTGGTGGCCATTTCTTCACACATTTTTTGCATAGAATAGTAATGCAATTTAAGACACATGAATGTAATCATGTCTACGGTTTATACGTGAGTGCAAAAAATCTCAGGAAAAATGTATAAACCACACTTCTGCTTGTACTCGCTAGAAAGATACAAGTTAAAATATATATGAAAAATATACATATTTCTCGTTATGTCGCATTGTCGCCCCTTCAGCCGTGACAAAACGAAATAACGAAATGGCAGAAATTAGCGACCATACAAACCCAAGTTGTAATTAAGTAATATAAATTTTAAATGTAATATTACACTAATGACTTTCCTTTTTAGAAAAAATAGTTTTGACTCTTGATTTTTTAGGACAACTAGTAAAATACCAAATGCTCCCTGGGATATATATTATACCGCTTGTTGAAAATTTACAACCCCTCTCTGATGCAAGATGCTGAATCTACATGTGCAAACAATTATTATTTCTAGAATTCAATAGTTGTTTTCTATATACAGGAACATACGGTGAATTAAATGACATAGTTTTAAAGCTAGGACATCTAGCATTAGACTTCTCATCTTGAGATCACATGTTCGAATCTCATTACTAGTGAGACTCTCAATATCCGGTCATATTATATGTATGATTCTTTTTCATCCAATGTCTGATGCGATTACTGGTTAAGACAAATAATTTGAAGCAGTCGACGTATACGTAACTTCTGATAAAATATATACAGATATTTTCTATATGATATGCAGAATTTGACAAAATTCTCATCATTGTAACTATATTTCATCACTTTTAAACTTTACAGAGTGTATGAATGGTGAAATAACATAAATAGGCATTGTATTACTCTCTATACTGAATTTAGCAGTATTCCAATTCAACATTCCCAAAAACACTTGGAAGTAACCCTTATTTGCTATTATTGATCATCACATTAAATGAATACTCAGTGTTTCTTCACCAATATCTTTAATAGAAGAAAGTTATCCAACGAGGGTCATTATTTAAGTAATGCAATCTGTAAAATAATTTCAGACATAAATAATCAAAGGTTGCTTCTTCTGTACATTCCTCACTGTGATAGGGTGTTTACCAAAACTTTTCAGCGCAACGTTAAATATTATTCTGACCGATGCGGACAAAACAGTTATTGGGAGCTAATCGAATTGTAGGAAACAGCTTATAAAATATCTTACTGCCAGATATTGCAATACTTTTCCAACTGTTTAATTATTCCATCGAATTTTTGAAACAATTCATCGTTTATCTAGCAAAACACAATTCAAAAAATATTACATACATGTATTTCCAGGAAATAGTGTTTACAAAAGGTCGTGTCGACATCAAAATGACTCGTACTTGTCAAAAAGACCCGTTCTTAAACAATGCGTTTTTGCTATTGCCTGAGGAGCCGGTATATATATACCGGATCCTCAGGCAATAACAAAAAAAACGCATTGTTGTTTAAGAACAGGCCTTTTATGATATATATAATGGTTAAGTATAAGTTCAAGTTCCACAAACAAAGTGTGTTTCTAGTGTACAATTATTGGAATATAAGGTCCTATTGACACGAATATTGGAGAACCGCACAACACTGAATTCTAACACCGCATTGTTATTCCATTAGACTAATAACAACTAGCATGATTTTCTTTTGCACCAAACTATATAAGAAACTGTATAATCGTAGACCTACTTACAGATATGTTTTATTTGATTGAATAATGTTCACTTCCTGTTTTATTAATAAAATGTTATTTTATGTAAGACTTGAAGGTCGGATCTATGTAAAAATATGACAAATTAGATATATCAGTACAATGGTCTCATTAGATTAGTAAGTGAAATCTATGAATTTCTAGAAATGCATCATCCCACATGAATAGATTATTCTTCGACCAATGTTACTGGTAAAAATCAACAGCAAGAAAAACATGGGGTGATTTAGGATGATTGATAATGTGTCCACATTTTATTATTGACCAAGTTGTACGGTGCCTATACAACACATGGAAATCATATCAAATATACAATGAAAGTGGTGTAACTTGTTCAAACGACAATAATGTACAATACGGTGTCTACATCTTATTATTGACCAAGTTGTACGGTGCCTAAAAACACACATATGGAAACATGAGAATCATATAAAATATACAATTAAAGTGGTGTAACTTGTTCAAACGACAATAATGTACAAATGCTTTAATGTATTTCGATCAGTCATATGAACTAAACGAACAAGAAAGTCGTTACATTTCGCAATCAAAGCGATATTTTTTACAGTGCGCCCGAACTGTTTTCAATATCTTTACTTAGTAAGTGAATCATTTTGCATGTAGTAACCCAGCAAACACCCGACGTTGACACAACGTTGGATCAACGTTGAAAATTGGTCGCAACGTCGGCGACCTTTATACAACGTCAAACCAACGTTGAAATCCTGACGATTAATAGACATTTCATTTTGTCGTAGGTAAATTTAATTAATAAAACCAATATGTAGAAATGAAAGCAAAAACAGCGAGAATTTCAAATTTGTTTAGAAAGGGAAAGTTATACATTTATTTGTTCCATCAGAACAATCAAAGTATCACGTGGGTGGCCACCATACGATATTCGAAAGGTGGCACTCGATAAACGATTAGTCAAATCAGTATAAAATAAAATAAATTTGTTCTATTTTCTTTTAAATAATAACTTATCTCCTCGGATTAATCTGAGAAGTGTTTATATAATTCAAAATGAAGTGGTTATCATTTTGTGGGCTTCAGTTTATAGTGGTTAATAATTTAGTAAATACGAATTGGTGACTTATCAGATTTAATATTCAATTGTATTTGCAGACAAAAACGACGGGTTGACAGACAAAGTTGTATATTCCAAACAAAAAGAAAAGGGTAGGCAAACGTTATACATGTGTTTTGTTTTTAAATGCTAATTTATGCATTTATTGATCATTGTAACGTTTGACTTGTAAAACTCAATGTCAAATGATTTCGCGAGATAAATATTTGCGTTTTGTAGACAAACGTTTCACTATTGGGACAGTTCACACCAAGACGGTTGACACCAAGGCGTTTCACTCCCTGTTTATACCCAAATAATACAGGTGATATACGAAAATATACCTTAAATTTAATAACATGAATTAAAAAACATAAAGGGAATTTCACTTTGTCTCAGTACATTAAGTTTGTATATCATAATTGTTAAAGTTTGTTTTATTTCTTTTACTTGACTTGAGCAGGGTCTTTCAAATAGAATGGTCCGGAAACGCGCGAATAGTATGTAAACCCTTCTCGCTCAGTTTAACCATGTCTCGGCAGAACTCAGTATAATTTGCATTACGGAAATTAGGTAAGTTCAAGAAAAGGGCGAACATTAAATACATGTGCAAAAATGAAAATTCTATCGACATGTTGTTCTTAAAAAACTCTTTATAACTTGTGAAAAGGGGATAAATATGTCAAAATAAATGTTTTAAAGTCATATCTGTTGAAAAATGATTGTTCAGAAAATTTGCCGATAAACGGCGCCATTTTGAAAATGCACCAAATTAAACATCAACTATTTGCAAATAAAATCGTGAAATATTATAAATTTTTGACATGACATAATTAAATAACATGTTTTCTCTTTAAAATCAATTTCTTTTTTCCCATTGAACAATGCATACATGAAAAAGCTCATAAAACTCGGAAATATTTTTGAAAATGAGCAGTATTTTTTTTAACTTGACATCGGGTACGAAATATTCCTAATTTCCTTTCAAATCTTTTATAAAAATTTTATAATATTAATATTGACAATCAAATAAATGACAGTATTTCTATGTGGATTATTTTTAATGAAAGTCCTTATGAAAATATTATTATCAAAGATAAGCATAGTGTGTCTTAAAGCATAGTGAATATAGTGGAACAGGTTTCTATAAAATATATTTATATGACAGAAACATATGAATTTCTTTGATGTTGTATGAGCATTTGTATAAATTAAAATGAATATGAAAGAAAAACATTTTCATATTAAAATTTGCGGGAGTAGAATTGAACCAAACGTCACGAGTCATCAAGTTTTGTTAAGGGCACAAACTTTACGATACCGCACATTTTCAGTTACATACAACGTCAAATGTCTATATTTAACGTTACTATCACTGCTGTTCAAAATGATAAGATTTAGCCATTTATTGTCTAATTGACGTGAAATTTGAACAAAATGTCTTTTTAATATAACCAAACGTGTTGGTGGAATAAATGGATTATAAATATACAAAAAGTACAAGTAAGCGGCAAAATCTTTTTGATGTGCTTCGCCGGGTGCGTGTTACCTAGATTATTCAATATTACAGGGAACACGCGTTTAGCACAATAATTCAACAAGCAAATTCGTTGAATTTATATCCCCGCCGAGTACTGGTTATTATTAACACAACAACTGAAGACATCAGGCTTTATTTATATATTAATCATGGCATAAACAGTAATGTTCTTTGAACTTGATAAATATTCAGGGAAATAACAGAGCCATAACTTTGTGTTAAATAGTAAAATCTGGAAATGCCAATGAGATGTATGCATACTACATAACTAATCAAGGGCCATAAATCTGAGTTATAAGTATCTGACTGGAACAAGGCGACTATATGCACATCTCCTCTTAGTATCCCATAAAGTTTCATTGAATTCCAGCCGGTGGTAGCAGAGAAGAAGCGAGGAAACAAATATTTTTTTCTATATGGATACTGCATAACTAATCAAGGGCCATAACTATGAGTTAAAGTGTCTGACCGGAACAACCCGATAACATGCGCATCTCCTCTTGGCATTAAAGGTTCCCATAAAGTTTTGTTGAATTCCAGCCAGTAGTTGCAGAGAAGTAGTGCGGAAACGATTTTTACTCTATATGCATACTACATAACTAAAGGGCAATAACTCTGAGTTAAAGGGTCCGACCGAAACAAGCCGACGATATGCACATCTCCTCTTGATATTGATGATTCCCATAAAGTTTCGTTGAATTCCAGCCAGTAGTTGCAGAGAACTACTCCGGAAATGACTTTTACTCCATATGCATATTGCATAACTAATCAAGGGCCATAACTCTGAGTTAAAGTGACTGACCCGAACAAGCTGACGACATGAGCATTTCCTCTTGGTATTGAAGGTTCCCATAAAGTTTCGTTGAATTCCAGTCAGTAGTTGCAGAGAAGTAGCGCGGAAACGATTTTTACTCCATATGCATACTGCATAACTAATCAAGGGCCATAACTCTGAGTTAAAGTGTCTGACCGAAACAAGCCGATGATATGCGCATCTCCTCTTGGTATTGATGATTCCCATAAAGTTTCGTTGAATTCCAGCCAGTAGTTGCAGAGAAGTAGCGCGGAAACGATTTGTACTCTATATGCATACTACATAACTAATCAAGGGCAATAACTCTGAGTTAAAGTGTCTGACCCGAACAAGTCGACAATATGCGCATTTCCTCTTGGTATTGATGATTCCCATAAAGTTTCGTTGAATTCCAGCCAGTAGTTGCAGAGAACTACTCCGGAAACGAAATTCGGACGGACGGATGGACGGACGGACAAACGGACGGTCAGATGCGCATCTCCTCTTGATATTGATGATTCCCATAAAGTTTCGTTGAATTCCAGCCAGTAGTTGCAGAGAACTACTCCGGAAACGAAATTCGGACGGACGGACGGACGGACGGACGTTCTCACAGGACAGTAATTATGTGGCTACTCTATTGTTCTCTCTATTGTTCTTTTTAGCCACACAAAAGAAAATAGCCACATAAAAGCATTACGGAATGAATGACATCAAAGAGAAAGAACAGTTACCTATTGTCCCTCTAGCCACATAATTACTGTCCTGTGAGTGCGGAAGGACGGACGGACGGACGGACGGACAACGCCAAAACTATATCCCCCTCCCGATTCCATCGGCGGGGGATAATAAACCTATGCTTAAGTTGTAGGAAACAATTAAATTTGCTGTGCATATGAAAATATTATACGAAGACAAAGGCTCTTAGTCCTATAACGTTTTGAACAATTCTAGTATAAAGTGTGAAACAACAGGTCCTATATCTTATATTGTTAGATTCTGTAGATTCTATATTAATTTCCAATAATACAGGATGCCATGGAATCGATGTCAGGGATGAGTATAGACACCGCTATGTAATAACAAAAACAGCGATCCGAATAAAAGGTAAACTGATTTCAAAATTAACTAGACACATCATTTAAGGTAATAAATACTCCATCAACAATCCTGACTTTTTGAAAAAGCGGTACTCAATAAGTTTACAGTTTATCTGTAAGTTGTGAGTTACTATCTGTCATACTTATTGCATTTTATATACAATATTATTGTCAACCAATCAAATTGTTGCAGTGAATACCGAATTGTATAAATAAGCTGACTTTGGCAATGTTAGCGAGGTTAGATACTGTACCTACTCTGGTCAGTACTACAAGGCTTAGCATTGAACCATTAAACTGGTTTTAGTCCTTAATACAAACGTTTACGTTTATTGTAATCGACCACATATAAAATATATCATAAACATAATCTTAAGTAAATAATAAATAGAGTTATTCTTAATATAAAACTTAATATAATTTGATTAGTATACTTATTACATTTGTTAGGGCTTTTCATATAATAAAAGCATTGATTGAAATGGAATTTACTAGTTGTTGTTGTTGTTTAGTCCATCATCTTTATATAGTGACACTTATTTTTAAATCTACTGAGCCCTGATAATTTACTCCAGTTATAATTTGTGATCGTTTGGTCTCCGTGTAAAGCATTGATTCTTATTAGATCCTGATCACTATTACTGCCATTTACAAACACACAAATCTCATAAGAAACGCCTGAAGCGCGTATATGTCTCGACGAGTGCGCTAAAAGAAAACAGTGTGATCGCATTGGTCGGTAAGAGCGGGACTGTTTTAGAATTCGAATTAATTATTTTTTGGTCTTTTTCTCGCGATTTTGTCATTTTTGCCGGAAAACTTGTATATTGTCCGGTCGCCTTAATGTCGTAGATAGTCGCAGTCCATCATGACGGCACTTTTAAGTGGACAATTAAATACAAACTTTTATATATGACAAGTTATTAACCATTTTTTTAAAATAAATTATCAACAGAATTAATTTTGGAAACTTTTAAAACGTACTTTCCCGAATTAAGGCTATTTTCACGTTATATTTTGTGGAATAGTTACATTTCAAATCGAAAATAAATTGAAACATTGTCGAACATATGAAATGTAAATCACTTATTACACTAATTGCTAATTTATTGTGAAAATAAAGCACGCCTACAATTGAAAATAAATTACGTTTGTACCTAGAAACGAAATGAAACAAAAGGGCCATGATGGCCCTGAAATCGCTCACCTGTATATAAGCCCACGGGGCAGGCCAATATAAACCCATAGACTTTTATTTGGACAAACTTGGTAGCCACCCATTAGAAGATGTTTAATGATAAATATTTAAGCTCTAGCCTCACATGTGTAAAAAATGGGAACCGGTCGTGATCATAGGAAGTAACAGTGGCAAGTCATGCGATAAGTCAATTTACAAATATAATGGGCGTTTTCTATGGAACATAATTAGGGCTTTAATTATATCTAGCTTGATGATATTTAAACTTGAATTTTGTTTAATTCCATATTGTATTATTTCATTCAGACTTGCGTAGTAGCTAACATAGAGAAAAACAAAATCGCAAAAGAAAGTCCAACACAACAAAATTGAAAATGTTTCAGGCTCGGTTTGATAAACGGTACTGGAAAGTGCAAGAAACCGTCCACGCCCGCTAGCCGCAGCTTAAGCAGAATTCAACATTTAACACGAAAATGGTGAAATTTTGAATTTAGAAACATCCGCAGATGTGTTCATACGGCGGATATCATGAACTATTCAATAAACACAGTAGTGCCATTCCATGAAAAGCGGCGTAAGGTCCCCAAGTAAAAGAATCTTTTTTCCCTAAACGAGAAAATAATGGCGGAACTCAATGCAATTTTAAACTAGAAAAATAGATCTTGGTTTTTATCTTTCACATTGAAAAAAAAATCCCAATATTTTTTATTTGATATTTAAAATGGTCATTTTCTACAAAAATGTAAAACAAAATAAATAAATTCTGAAACAAATTCCTAATCGGGGTAAATCATTTAACAATTTTGGCTTGTGGTAAATTTGTTAAAAAACAATCAATATCTAACGACATACATGTCCCCTTTTCTAGCCGTTGACTCATATCTTTTGTATTTTTGATATTATGATTTTTTATTTTCATAATTATATAAAAACATGCCATAAATAAGTACGGTGTACGATGAAGTGTTCAGTTATGGAAAAAGAAAAAAAATAGCCAATATTTGACCCGAAACTGAATAAAAGTTATCATTAGTATAATGAGCGGAAAACATTTTGACATTAAAATGCCTTTCTGACCTTGACCTTTGACCTAGCGATCCCAAAATATATAGGGTTATCTACTAGTTATGATCATACAGTATGTGAAAAATGAAGATTGTGTGATATATAGTTTTTTAAGATAATGAGCGGAAACCATTCTGACATTTAAGACCCTTATACCTTGAACTTTGACCATGTGACCCTAAATTCGATAGAGTTAATCTTTTACATATGACTAATCAATATGTGAAACATGAACACATTGTGATAAATGGTTTTAACATAATGATCGGATACCATCCTGACATTCCATGCCCTTTTAACATTGACCTTTGACTAAGTAACTTCAAACTGATCAGTGGTCATCTACTAGTTATATCAAAGTAGTATGTGAAATATGAAGACTTTGTGATAAATAGTTTTTAAGATTATTAGAGGAAACCATATGGTCTATCGTCGGACCAACAGATAGACCGACCGACATTAGCAAACAATAAACCCATGCATCTGCATCCAGATATTAAGGTTATTAAAAATTGATCAAGCTACATCTTATATTAAAGAAGGGATGCTTAAATAATATTGGGAGTTTTGCAACATCAGGTGCAATTAATAGAAGAGAAAATGTAAAAGAATGTTTAGATATTACTATATAATTTAAATGAAAACACTTGTACACAATATTAGTCCTATAAGCTGGACTTTTTTACTTTTCATTCGTCTTCACATCAGCACAGACACGGCTAATAAAAGCAAACAATACTCATTCTCAGTTCTGACTGTTGTTTTCCTTCTGACGACAATCTACTTGATGACTTTTTTCTCCCAATATAATTAACCTGGTGTAATGTGACAAAATTGTTTGCATTATAATGCTCTATATGTCTGTATTACATACATGTATATAGCTCTATTATATTGTAACTTAAAGTGAGATCTTTATGGATAATTACATATTTTATATATGTGCAATAATTCAACTTGTTGAGTTTATTTCCCTCAGACGCCATAATTGTTGAATGAGTTTTTCCGATTGGGAAGTACCTTGGAATCTGATATTCCCGTTTGAGAAGTTTTCTTTCTAAATCGGGAAGCTCTGATTTTGTACATTTTCAATATCAGATAGAAATATCTAGGGAATCTTAAACATTTTAAACATCTGAACGGTAAAAGTTGAATATATATTTTTCAGATTTGAAACAATTTCAGCAATGACTAGCGATTGTGAATTGCTAAGAGGCGATAATCTGTTATCGAGATCAACGAAATTTTCTCATTTTTTGACTCTCATCGGAATTTTTCATTTGACAATACAAAAGTGAACTCCCTTCCCGAAATTACTCATCATTGCAATTCCTTTTGCGTATATATAAATATGTACTAAGCACAAAATATATAAATTTTCCACTTTAGAAGATAAATATCTGTAAAAATTGATAATGCTATGTTACTTCATATATATATACAGTTTAAATGGTAAAAAAATGAAATACTTGTTAACAATTGTTTAATGGGGACGTTTTGTAAAGGGAACGTTACTATGCTATACATCAACGCGCCAAAAGAGCTGGACCAGACGGAAAATTACTGGATGCACCGACAAAGCGGCATCTCCTGTCATTATATGATGACAAAAACTTGCAAATCGCATAATGCTTACCGCTGATTGCTTAGTACTTTATTAACATATTACTATAATTTTGTTATCGATGTCATCCACCTTTTCGATGGGCAGTTTTAATGTCTTGCATTTTATTTGTGATCAGTGAACACATTGAAGAATATGAATGCTGAGAAACGTCAATTTCGCAAAGTATTGATCAAGAGCAATCATTAATTGTACAATAGTGTCGACAATGTCAATGGCTGACTTGTAGCAAATACAGTATTGACAGAGACTTTGTTATATCAATAACACGTATAGAATGTTCTTTAAAACGCCTAACAAAATACGCTCTCATAAATGAAAGATACAAATGATCATGCAGCATATTAAATATGCCAGTTACATGGTTCAGAAAGGAACACATGAAGTCGAAATTTCATTTAGTAATCATTATGCATAATGTTTTTCAGCGAAAGGAAGGTTATAAAGAAATATAGAAGCAGGCATAAGGTAAGTTCCAATACCATCATTCAAGATGAAAAATATGCACTCATTCTATTCCGTATTTCTTTTACAAAAAAAATCGATGTGCAGACATGATAAATAACTTTGTCAAACCAAAAGTCAAATTAATGATACATGACACGTGAACCGATCTAGTACAATGTAAACATGTTTGCTAAAATTTTATAATTGATGCTTATCATTTATTTGCAATATTACAAGTGTGTTTGATGCCATAGGTAACGAAGTCATACGCTCTGAAGAAAACAACCCTTCAAATTTAATATTAAAATAGAGAAAAACAGAATCCCTAAAGAAAGTCCAACACAACAAAATTGAAAATGTTGCAGGCTCGGTTTGATTGTGCCTGTTCATAAACGGTACTGGAAAGTACAAGTTACCGTCCACGCCCAGTAGCATCGGTTTGAAAATGGTGAAATTTTGAATTAAGAAACATCCGCAGATGTGTTCATACGGCGGTTATCATGGAACCTTCAATGTGACACAGGAGTGCCATTCAATGAAAAGCGGCATAAGGTCCCCAAGTAAAAGAATGTTTTTGCCCTAAACGAGATAATAATGGCGGAACTAAAAAAAATGGAATTTTGAACTAGAACTGTGCGAGTTGGATGTGTCGCCTTGCGAACAATATAGTTTAGGAGAAATGGTCAGGACAAAAATGAAATACGAAAACTAACAAAGGGCAATAACTCAAAAAATAAAAAGTGCAGAGCAACAGTTTCTATGCACTGCACTTCTTATCAATAAGATCTATCATTCTATGAAGTTTCAAGTCCATATCTTTTATAATTTATGAGAAATGGCCTGGACAAAAATAAAGTATGAAAATATATAAAGGGTAAAAACTCAAAAATAAGAAATGCAGAGTACCGGTCCTTGTACACTGCAATTATTTTTTAATGAGATCTATCATCCTATGAAGTTTCATGTGTATAGCTTTCATACTTGAGGAGAAATGACCTGGACAAAAATAAAGTATGAAAATTAACAAAGGGCAATAACTCAAAAAATAAGAAATGCAGAGTATTTGTCCTTGTGCACTGCACTTCTTCTAAATGAGATCTATCATCCTTTGAAGTTTCAAGTCCATAGCTTTTATACATTAGTAGAAATGGCTCGGATAAAAATAAAGTATGAAAATTAACGAAGGAAAATAACTCAAAAATTAGGAAGTGCAGAGTACCGATTCTTGTGCACTGGACTTCTTCTTAGTGAGATCTATCATTGTATGAAGTTTGAAGTCCATAGCTTTTATAGTTGAAGAGAAATGGCCCGGACAAAATTAAAGTATGAAAATTTACAAAGGTCAATAACTCAAAAATTAAGAAGTGCAGAGTACCGGTCCTTGTGCACTGCACTTTGTGTTATTGAAAGAAGCATGCATACCAAGTTTGAAGTCTATCCAACTTAAATTGACTGAGTTATGCTCCGGACAAGCTTTAGGGGACGCCGACGCCGACAACGACACCGACGACGCGTCGCCGACACCGACCGACACCGACGGCCGACACCGCCGACGCCGCCGACAAAAGTAATCCCTATATGTCACCTTTTCAAAGCGACACAAAAAGGATCTGAGGTAATAAAGCCTGCGTATCATATATGACGTCAAAAGACAATTTTAACAAAGCAGGCAACACATCCTAAGGGTGATTATACAGTGTTCAAGTAGGAATACTGGAACCACCCTAGTTGAAAATGGCCGAAAAGAAGGAACTAAAAGTACCACATAAGATGTATACACAACAATAATGTCGTGCTGAACGATCTTCAAGGATCGAAAATATAACATCATTGATTAAATGTACGGGGAGACTTTTTACAGCCGCCACAAAAATAACATAATAAAAATGATAAGATCTTAAATAGTTCAAGATTCATGAAGTTATTATAATTTTTCGAATTATTGCAAATCCACTTTGAACTTACTTATCTACTGTTATTATTTGCATACCAACCAAATTATCAAATTAAGATAAAATTATATTTTAAAGGTTTTCAATGTTTCATGTTTCATGACAATATTGCATGTCTTGTATGAAAACAAACAAAGAAAAACAAACACAAAATTAAAATTTTGTGAATAGTTGGACTACAAATCTTTGAGTTTTTTTCAATCTGGCATTTTTCCTCATATAAATTGGAAAAATCTTTTCTTATACCGATAGTTTTTTTTTGTAGATTTCTATTCTTATCTTAGATTTTGGACGGATTAAATCTCATTAACCATTGCATAGTGGCGGACATACGTATGAGGGACAGACCTATAAGTCCACTCCAGTGAAATGTGGAAGATTGATAACGACTTACTTAGATTAATATTGTCAGGCGGAAAGTTTACCGCCCAGAATAAAGATGTATTAATGACATGCTAGACCCTCGAATCTGTCCTTGATTTCGCCAGTCTTAGGATTGTATTGACCGATACGTTTATTATGTGTAGAACAAATTTTACTTACGTCTTCTAAGTTCATCATACTCCGTTCTTGTTAATTTTTCTTCCAACATTTGGTTAAGTTGTTGCTCTATCTCCTCTGTATTTAACCCTCTCTCTTTATAAGTCAAAAGGTCTGCAAGCTTGCTCTGATGTGTCATCTCCAGACGTTTTTTGAAGTCTGTGTAGCCTTTAATGCCTTTTGATCTTACTCTTGTCAAAATAGCTTCGTTTTTCTTTGTTGTATTTGACTCTTCCTATAATAGTGTGCTAGCTATAGTCATTTTGATATACATATTTGAATCGTTTGATGTCAACATACAGTTGCTATCGTTAAAGTTCGTAGCTGCATACACATTTTTGGATCATGTTACCAATTTTTGCTCACAGTGTTAAAACTGCAAATTACCTAGCTTCCACCCTTGTTGTTTAAGAAAGTTACATTCTTAAGATTTAATACATGTTCTTTTTATGAAAAAGAATTCCGAGACAGGCTATATTCTAGACCAATATATTCCAGGATCGAAACAAAATTATTTGACTTCAATTCAATTTCTGAGAAATTTTCAGCCTTATTTTAAAGATAAAACAACGTGTATTTGATGCTGACTATTTACCTGAATATCTCGTTTGTCAATGAAGTCGAATAATTCGAACCCTGTGTCCAGGTGGATAATTTCATTGGGTATCAGATATTTTTTCAGGTTTCTTGTGTTCTGATCCAAAACCTTTCGCCAGCCTTCCATTTTAGATTCTGGAGATTTTGATGCCATTGATTCTTTATCAATATATTTAAAATAAACTTATAAATAACGAAATAAAAAAAATCTTACGAAGCTGTCATTTCTTAATCAAATGAAACTCTTCATGTCAAGAATTCTCTTTTGAAGAGTAATTTGCAAAATTTAGGCCAAATAAATACATAAAAACGTTTCAAATATAAAAAAAAAGAAAAAAAGAAAGAAGAGGAGAACCTCAATGGCAGAACAATATACGCTCGTTGATACGATTTTGGAAATTAACTTAGATAACTCTTTTAGAAACGAGCCTAGCTCCTGGCAGTTAGATACTAGAAGTACCCCAGTGGCCAGCCATTACATATTCATGTTTTTTCCTTAGCAACGAGGGATTTTTATGAGCATGGCTAACATTATTACATGCATCCAAAACTCATATATGTAGAAATGAACCAAGTTACCAAAAACTGGTTAGAATTGAACATAAATGACAGTTGGCGCACATAACTGAGCAGAATCTCTGTCTTTTTATCGGAAGAGTATACGTGTAGAAGTAACTTCACAGATAGAAGTCAAGTGCTCCCGAATGAGCGTTGATACCGATTGTACAACGGAATGTCATGACAGTAAAGACAAGCTCTTGGAAATTAATATGCCTGCCTCCAGTGCTATATAACCTGATGGTTTCACATACAGACGGTATTAGAAACTACTATCATGCACTATCAATAATTCAAATCATAGTTGTTTTTTGCACATTCATGTGCTCCGACTCATATAATATATCTTTAGTTCTTCATCTATAACTGTGAAAGAAAGAATTAAGTTCGACGCTAGCACTACCCGAAATTTTGAGTCATATCATTTTTCACTCTATCTACAATTAAAGCTAAGCTGAAGTCCAAATAAGTGTACCATGAAATAATATTCCATGTCTTTCTGTTGGCTGAGCGCTTAAATATAGGATTGAAAACTGGCCATTATTCAACGGTTAAGTTTTTCTTTTTTTATTTAATGGGCATCATTACAAATTAAAGTTGACCTGCCTCGTCTGTTACAATTGTTTGAGAGCATACTGCCCTTCCATAGCTTTGACGCTACGTATTGGGTGTTTCTTACCTTGTTTCTCTACCAGTTGCCGTACCAAGTCCACTTGTTGTTGTATGGGTGTCATAGGAAGTGGTGTAGGTGCTCCTCGTGTGCATGTAGGTACCATAGCCGGAGGTGTAGGTGCTATTTGTGTGGGTGTAGGTGGCGTAGCCAGAGGTATATATGCCCTTGTGTTGGATACATTTTGATTAGCCAGAGATGTATGCGCTCTTCGCGCGGATATAGGTGACCTAGATGGTGGTGTATCAATCGAAGGTATCATCGCGGTGACTGCCTTTGGTATAGTTGTTACGTGCGGTATCTGTGCTATTGGCTTTGATCGCCTATTACGTACAGTCGGTTGGTCACGATCCTTAAATCTGACAGGTTCTTTCCTTTTTTGAGCCGAGCGTGTCATATTCTCTTAAATGTAAAAATATCAAAAAAATATCGTTTTAAAAACATTTCTGTCTTCTTTTCAGTACAATTGTACAGTATCACATCTAAAACCAGACCCTCTGATAACAGAAAACCTCTGACAACCGGGCCCTTTTTCCAATAAATCCATTGAATAATATTCTGTTAATACCGGACTCTCTGAAACTGGAAAACTGAACTGTTTTCTATAGCTTCGTATAGTTAACATGTAAACATGCATAAAACATCTTCTAAATGTCGGACGGCAATTCAAGTGTCCACTGCCTGTGTGAGTTCATGAGTACATTTGTATTTTAACATAATAAACTGATAAATCTTCAACTACCAGTTATGGTTATCTAAATTATCTATTTAAATATCATATACTTTTTTTCTTGCATAGGTTTGATTTTTCAAAATGTTTAGATTTGTTCTGTTTTTTTATAACATGTAGGCATACATTAGTGAGATCTGTTTATGGTGACAATGGTGCATTCCTGTTTTTTTTTCTAGTAGTCCATGGATGTAAAGAGGGCGGTGTTAGGAACCCAAACAGGTCCAGAAAACAAAGCCGTGGTAGGGATTTGGTGAATGTGGACCGAGGAGAGAGGGCGGCTATGCCTCCGCAAGGTCCACGATTTTTATCACTTATCTATAAATGTTTTATTATGCTTTTTCATGTAAATTTACTGTGCATAAACCTACATCAGATGGATTATCTATACATGTATAAAAGTTAAAAAGGCAAAATATTGCTGTTTTTACAAACTGATGGCCATTTCTTCAAACATTTTTTTGCATAGAATATATATGAAATTTAAGACACATGAATGTAATCATGTCTACGGTTTATACGCGAGTGCAAAAAATCTCAGTATACATGTATAAACCACACTATTGCCTGTACTCGCAAGAAAGATACAAGTGAAAATATATATGAAAAATATACGTATTTCTCGTTATGTCGCATTGTCGATCAATGACTTTCCTTTTTAGAAAAAATAATTTTGACTCTTGATGTCTTGGGACAAGTAGTAAAATACGAAATGCTCCCTAGAATATGTTTTATACCGCTTGTTGAAAATTTACAACCTCTCTCTTTTGCAAGATGCTGGATCCACATATGCAAACAATTATTATTTTTAGAATTCAATAGTTGCTTCAAGTATACAGGAACATGCGTCAGTAACGTTGGTCATAGAAAGTTCTATTCATGTGGGTTGATGCATTTCTAGAAACTCAAAGATTCCACTTACTTATCTAATGATACCATTGTATTTATATATCTAACTTGTTATATTTTTTGCATAGATTCGATCTTTCTACGACAAACGTTACTGATAAGAAACAACAACAACAAAGACATGGGGTGTTTTAAGATAATTAATACGGTGTCCACATCTTATTATTGACCAAGTTGTACGGTGCCTTTAGAACACCTGGAAATCATATCAAATATACAATAAAAGTGGTGTAACGTGTTCAAACGACAATAATGTACAAATGCATTAAGGTATTTCGATCACTCATATGAACTAAACGGACCAGAAAGTCGTTATCGCAATCAAAGCAATATTTTTCACAGTGCGCCCGAACTGTTTTTAAATATCTTGACTTAGTAAGTGACGAATTTTCAACGTAGTGACCCAGCAAACACCCGACATTGATACAACGTTGGAAATTGGTCGCGACGTCGGCGACCTTCATACAAAGTCAAACCAACGTTGAAATCCCGACGTTTAACAGACGTTTAATTTTGTCGTCGACTCGACGTCGGGTTTTTGTCAGTAATCTGACGTTAGGTAAATTTAATTTATAAAACCAATATGTATAAATGAAAGCAAAAAAAGCAAGAATTTCAAATTTGTTTAGAAAGGGAAAGTTATACATTTATTTGGTCCATCACAACAACAACAGTATCACGTGGGTGGCTACCATAAGATATTCGTTAGGTGGCGCTCGATAAACGGATAGTCATATCAGTATAATATATAATACATTTGCTCTATTTTCTTTTTAATAATAACTAATCTCCTCGGATTTGTCAATTCGTTTATATAATTCAAAATGAAGTTGTAATCATTTTGTGGGCTTAAGTTTATGGTGGTAAATTATTTAGTAAATACTAATTGGTGACTTATCAGATTTTATATTCATTTGTATTGGCGGACAAAAAACGACGGGTTGACAGACAAAGTTGTATATTACAAACAAAAAGAAAAGGGTAGGCAAACTTTATACGTGTGTATTGTTTTCTTTTCAGTGCTAATTTACGCATGTTTGCATGAAATTGACGATTAATTGATAATTGTAATGTTTGACTGGTAAAATGTAATGTCAAATGATTTCGCGAGATAAATGTTTGCGTTTGGTAGACAAACATTTCACTATTGGGACAGTTCACACCAAGACGGTTGACACCAAGGCGTTTCACTCCCTGTTTATACCCAAATAATACCCGTGAAATATACCTTGAATTTAATAACATGAATAAAAAACATAAAGGGAATTTCATTTTGTCTCATTAAGATTGGATATCATAATTGTTAAAGTTTAATTAGTTTATTTTACTTGACTTGAGCAGGGTCTTTCAAATAGAATGGTCGAATATTATGTAAACCCTTCTCGCTCAGTTTAACCATGTCTCGGCCGAATATAGTATAATTTGCGTTACGCATTAAGAAAAGGAAGAAAATTGAATACATGAGCAAAAATGAAAATTCTAACGACATGTTGTTCTTTAAAATTCTTTTAACTTAAAAAAGGATAAATATGTCAAAATAAATGTTTTTAAAGCCATTTATGTTGAAAAATGATGGTTCAGAAAATTGCCGATAAACGGCGCCATTTTGAAAATGCACCAAATTAAACATCCAATATTTGTAAATAAAATCATGAAATATTATACATGCAGAAGACGCGTGGTAAGAACCACATTAGCGTTGTTGGAACGCCTTGGGAGCTCCGATTAACGCCGTTTACAAACACACAAATCTCAAAAGAAACGCCTTAAGCGCGTATATGTCTTGGCGGGCGCGCCCTGAGAAAACAGTGTGATCGCATAGGTTGCTGTAAGAGCGGGACTGTTTTAGAATTTGAATTCTTTGGTCTTTTCTCGCGGTTTCGTCATTTTTGCCGGCAAACTTGTATATTATCTGGTCGCCTAAAGGTCGCAGATAGTCGCAGTCCATCGTGCCGTCACTATTAAGTGGACAATTAAATACAAACATGTATATATGTGGAAACATGTATAAGACAAGCTATTATTTTTTTTCAAATCAATTATCAACAGAAATAATTTTGGAAACTTTTAAAATGTTAGTTTTCCGAAATAAGGCTATTCTAACTTTATATTTTGCGGAATAGTTACATTTCTAATCGAAAATAAATGAAAATATTGTCGAACAGATGAAAAGTAAATCACTTATTACACATGTTTTGCTAATTTATTGTGCATATTCATATAAAACACGCCTACAATTGAAAATAAATGACGTTGGTAACTAGAAACGCAATGAAACAAAATGGCCCTGAAATCGATCATCTGTATATAGGCCCCCGGGACGGGGCCAATTTAAATCCCGGGGCTTTTATTTAAACAAAATTGGTAGCCACCAATTAGAAGATGTTTCATGATTATATCTTAGCTCTAGCTTTTTGGGGTTTTTAAAAGAAAATTTTTAAGTTTTTTCTTTACATATACAGGGAAAACCAATGACCCCGGGCGGGCCAATTTTATCCCCAGGGACCTTATTTGAACCGATTTAGTAAACACCTATTAGAAGATGTTTCATGCTAAATATCTTACCGCTAGCTCTTAGCGTTTTTTTAAGAAAATTTTTTAGTTTTCATTATAAACATAAAAGAAATAACAATGACCCTCTGGGTCGGGGACAATTTTGACCCCAGGGTTTTTACTTGGACAAACTTGGCAGACATCCGCTAGCAGATGTTTCATGCTTAATATATTAGCTCTAGCTATTTTTTTTTTTTAAGAGACGACTTTATTAGTTTTTACTATATAAATATAAGGACAATCAATGACCACCTCCGGGCGGGGCCAATTTTGACCTTAGGGCATTTACTTAAACAAACTTGGTAGACACTGACTAGACGATGTTTCATGCGAACTATGAAAATGGTTTAGCAGTTTATTAGGAGATGTCGTTTAAAGTATAAGTTTACAGACGGACGACTGACGGACGGACTCCGGTCGAAAAGCGATCAAATAAGCTCACCATTTGACATGTGTGCTAAAAAGGAACGCTAGTTAAATAAAATCCGTATTTCCATCATTAGAATAAGTGCACCATTAGTTGAGGCTTTTTATATATCTAAATATTAATGAAAAGACGGTTAAAATCTGTTCTATCAAAACTTAAAAATAATAACATTGCTGCAATCCGAAATTGAGAAATAGCAACCTGATCCAAATGTCAGATAACGATCAAAGGATCAAAATCCATTCCGAAGTTAAATGTAGATTATCTTTGCAGAATTCACATGTGTAAAAAATGGGAACCAGTCGTGATCAGTGGAAGTAACAATGGCAAGTCATGCGATAAGTCTATTTACAAATATAATGGGCGTTTAATTCAATTTTGCATTATTTAATTCAGACTTGCGTAGTAGGTAACTCTTTCATATTGTGATAAATCATTTATAGTAGTAAAATGTTTTGGAACATTTAACGGCATATGCCAGTACGGGAAATTGACTGTTTGGGAAGTCAGAATTGGGGGTTTCCCTACATCCCGAACAGGAAGATTGTTACTATATTTACTATATATTCATTCGATCTTAAAACTTAAAATGCAATTTTAAACTAGAAAATAGAATTAGGTTTTTATCTCTCAGATTAAAAAAATCCCTTTTTTGTGATATTTTAAATGGTCATTTTCTGCAAAAATGTAAAAAAAAAAGCAGAGCTTTCTGATTCGGAAACAAATTTCCCAATCGGGGAAAATCATTTAACAAATTTGTTTAAAAGTGTTGTACAAATTTAAACCATAGCAAGAAATGTCTAACGACATATATGTCTGCCTTTCTAGCCCTTGACTCATATTTTTGGTATTTTGGTTATTATAAATTATTATTATCATAATTATATAGAAACATGCCATAAATGGGTACGGTGAAGTGTTCAGTTAAAGAAAAGGAAAAATAATAGCCAATATAAGGCCCAAAAACTGAATGAAAGTTATCATTATCAGAATGAGCGGAAACATTTTGACATTAAAATGCTATTGTGACCTTGACCTTTGACCTAGTGATCCCAAGATATATAGGGTCATCTACTAATTATGATCATACAGTATGTGAAATATGAAGACTGATAAAAAAATTTTAAAATAATTAACGAACACCACGTGGTCTACCAATATATGACTTATTGGAAATATAAAGATTTTGTGATAAATAGTATTTTTTTAAGATAATGAGCGGAAACCATTCTGACACTTAAGGCCCCTGTAACCTTGAATTTTGACCGTGTGACCCTAAAATTGATAGAGGTAATCTTCTACATATGACTAATCAATATGTGAAACATGCAGACATTGTGATAATGGTTTCAAGATAATGAGCGGAAGCCATTCTGACATTCCATGCGCTTGTAACATTGAACTTTGACTAAGTAACTGCAAACTCACCAGGGATCATTTACTAGTTATATCAAATAATAATGTGAAATATGAAGACTTTGTGATAAATAGTTTTTAAGATAATTAGTGGAAACCATTTGGTCTATCGTCGGAACGACATACAGACCCATCGACTTTAGCAAAACAATATACCCCTTCGTCTGTGTGGAGATATAAATTAAAATCAAGTTATCAGAACCAGACGAAATATATCAAAGGAAGTTTTGAGAAATATGGATACTATAGACAAAATTAAATTACTGTATCATATTGCAAAGGCTTGTGTCGAATATTGAGAACATAGGGATGAAGGTTAATAAAATTGATCAAGCTTCATCTCATATTAAAGAAGGGAATTTTAAATAATATTTGGAGTTTTGCAACATCAGATGCAATCAATAGAAGGAAAAATCTAAATGAACGACTTGATATTATTAAATAATTTAATTGAAATCACTCGTACACAATATAAGTCCTATAAGTTGGATTTTTGTCTTTTCAGTCGTCTTCACATCTACAAAGACACGTCTTATAAAAGCAAACAATGCTCATTCTCAGCTCTTACTGTTTTTTTTCTGACGTCAATTTCTTTGATGACTTCTGAAGCCTTATGTCATTATTATTGTCTATAGTTGTTGTTATTGTTTGACGTATATACCTGTAGTAAACTGAGAAAAGAAGACACAACGTTGTAGTACTTTATCAACTAATATACGACATTGTTGCCGTGACACAAAAAAATGAATCTACAGAAGTTAATTTTATTACGGTGCGGCAACAGAAGCGTTATTTCGAGTTTTGTTGGCAAAATCGAAGAAGCGAAGGAAAAATCAAATATAATAGAATTCAACGCTTTTCTGGAGGCTCTCGAATCGAAGACAAATACGTTAGATAAGAAGATTCTTTCTCAAACTGGAGTCAAGTATCGAAGAAGAACTCATTACCACTGAAGAATATAAGCTTGAACTCGAGATTGAGTTACGGAAACTAAGATCGTATCGTCAAATGATCTCACAGACGGACGGTCGTACGAGTGAAATTACCGTGAATCATGAAGTAATTAGTCATATAAGAGCAGACGATAAGCGGGAGAACTTTACTGATGGAGCAGACGCAAAGGAGACAGGAAGTCATGTCAACATTCAACTTCCGAAAGGAAATAGTCACTTTGCTGGTTCACATAACAGCCTAGGCAGCAATCATTCTTTAATGTCGGCAAGTTCACAGTATCATAGGTTACCTTAATTTGCATTACCAAAATTCAATGGCGACATTTTAAGCTCGCAGACATTTTTGGACTCGTTTGAGTCAACTTTTCATCTCAAGTGTAACTTAACGGATGTACAAAAAGTTTCATATTTGAAGAGTCAGCTTGAAGGAGAGGCGAATTGGACGATTGATGGTTTGGCACTTACAAATAAAAACTATGCACGTGCGACAGAACTTTTGAAAGAGAGATATGGCCAAAAACATAAGATAATAAACGCAACAATGCAAGCATTGCTTCAACTACCAGTCCCAAAAATACTTTTCATATTCGTGAATACTATGATAAAATGGTGACATACATTCATGCACTGGAGTGTTTGGGCCAGCAACAAGAATGTTAAGGCGATTTACTCGTGCCTATTTTGCTCGACAAACTTCCGGGAGAAATGAGAAAAATCTAGCGAGAGGTCACGGTGACAGAAATTGGTTGTTATGTGACTTACGTAGAGCTATTTACAACGAAATTAATATTATGGGAGCCGGATCATACAACTCGATTCAACCGGAAGTGGAAACTTACGGATCAACTGTATTACTAATCACTGGGACAAGAAGTATCAGAAATTCGAACAGTGCGCATGTGACAAGAACTGGAATTAAGTGTTACTTTTGCGAGGAATCTCATAGAGCTAAAGATTGTCGGAAGTATCCTGATGTAGCGTCAAGGTTAAATGTTATTAAGGAGAAAAAACTGTGTCTTAACTGTTGAGGTAAACATCACGCGTAAGTCTACTAAAAGATGCCAGAATTGTAACAGAAAGCATCACACAACTATGTGTAAGTCTGATAGCGGTCGTAATTCCAAGGCAAAAGTTCTACACAGCACACCTCTGATGCTACAGTGATTTAGTCTTCCGCGCATCAATTTTGATATGGGGTATTGCTTAAGACAGCAATGGCTGACGTTTGTTATAAAGATATATGTAGCCCAGCAACCATACTTTTTGACGAAGGAGCACAAAGAACTTTTATCACCGAATTTTATCGGACCAGCTTCAATTAGAAAGGGGAAAATCCGAAACAATCCGAATATCTGCGTTATGGGGCAAAAATAATCAGATGCAACACTTTGACCAAGCTATGGTGTATCTTGTTACAGACAAAAGACAGCAGATACCACTGAAAGTTCTAATTGTCCCGACTATAGCGACTCCTATAGATAACACACATAGCTCCGACATCTCTAGTTTGCCTTACCTTCAAGGGTTAAAATTGGCACATCAAGTTACGCATGAGAGATTGTTGAGGACGAGATTATACGTCGTACAGGGTCTACTGCCGAAAAGTCGAAAATTGGATACCTTTTGTCTGGACCGATCAATTCAAGTAAAATTAGCAGAAATGTTGAACAGATTTTAAACGTGATGGTCTCTCATATACCAGAGGACATATCGATAGAACGTTTCTGGAGGCTAGAAAATCTCCGAATAAAATCAGATGACACAGACCGGAAGTTACAAGACGAAAGACAACAGTATCAGCTGACGTCAATCGACTTCAAAGATGGAAAGTATACTGCACGGTTACCATGGAAAACTGACGACCCGGAACTACCTACAAATTATGATATTGTCCTTAAACGCACTGAAAGTACAGTCCGAAGATTGAGCAGAGAACCCGATTTGCTAAGAAAATATGGAAATATCATTGCAGAACAAGAGAGACGAGGGCTCATTGAAAGAGTTCAATAGAAAGAGATCCAGACGAAAAAGCCCAACCATTACATTCCACATCACCATATAAAGGAAAAATCCTCAACTACGCCTATAAGAATTGTTTACGATTGTAGCTGCCGTAAACATCACACCATGTCAGTCTGAATGATTGCCTACAGTCAACACCCCCAGTCTTAAATGAACTTACCTCAATTCTGCTGATATTTCGTTTGCATGCGTATGCTGTTTCAACAGATATTGAAAAGGCGTTTTGGCAGGTAGGATTACAAACAGATGATGAGATATGTCAAGATTTTTATGGCTGAAAGATCCGAATGACCACAACAGTGACTTTTCAACTTATCATTTTAAAGTTGTGCTTTTTGGTGCAACCTGTTCACCATTCATACTCAATGCAACGATAATAAAACATTTAGCCAACAATCCACATACGACGGTATCAGAAATGTTACGTCGAGAATTATACGTCCGATAACGTCATATTCAGTTTCAAAAAAGAAGAAGAATGCCTTAATTTCTTTAAAGAAGCACGCATCTTGATGTCTAATGGCGGAATGAATTTGAGATATTGCAACTCCAACAGCAAAAAGTTACAACAAGAAACCGGCAGAGTAAACACATAAGATACTGACGACGTCACCAAAGTCCTAGGTCTACGTTGGGAGCCGTCAACAGATGAAGTGACCTATGTGAAGAGAGATATCCCTGTTTCTACTCATGTAACAAAGAGAGTGATATTGAAATATTCATCTCAGATATACGACCCCCTTGGAATACTATCCTAAGTTACCGTTCGAGCCAAACTTCTGTTACAGGACATTTGGAAACAAAAGTACGAGTGGGATGTACCACTTCCAGAAGATATTTAACAGTAATGGTCAAGTCTAGCGAAATACTTGAACACTGTTGCCACATTTAAATTCCCGAGAAGATATTTCTCTGAAACAGCCGAAACCGGAAGTGAAAGCCGGACAACCTTGCACATCTTCGTGGATGCAAGTATTAGATCGAACGCTGCAACGGCGTTCATCTGTAACGGGAAAGATTCAACTTCAATTCAAGAATTTGAAGCCACCGATCCTTTATCAATATATCAACTTATAAATAACTAAATAAAAAAGTCTTCCGAACATGCCGGTTTTTAATCAAAGGAAACCTCTTATGTTAAGAATACTCTTTTGAAGAGTAATTTGTAAAGTTTAGGCCAAATACATGCATAAAAACGTTTATTGCAAATTCAAAAGAAACAAAAGAAGAATGAAAGAAGAGAAGACTCAATAACAGGATAATATACGCTCGTTAATACGATTTTGACAATTAACGTAGATAACTCTTTTTGAAACGAGCCTAGCTTTTCGCAGTTTGATACTAGAATACCCGGTGGCTAGCATATTTCACATTCATTTTTTTCTAGCAACGAGGAATTGTTATGAGCATATGCATCCAAAACTCGTATATGTACAGATCAATAATTGATATGAACCTAGTTACCAAAAACACGTCGGAATTGAACATAAATGACAGTTGGAACACAGAACTGAGCAGAATCTCTGACTTATTGTCGGAAGAGTATACGTGTAAAAGTAACTTCACGGAATGTCATGACAATAAAGACAAGCTCTTGGAAAAGAATATGTTTGCCTTTATCAATTAAAAATTAGCAGAAATGTTGAACAGATTTTAAACGTGATGGTCTCTCATATACCAGAGGACATATCGATAGAACGTTTCTGGAGGCTAGAAAATCTCCGAATAAAATCAGATGACACAGACCGGAAGTTACAAGACGAAAGACAACAGTATCAGCTGACGTCAATCGACTTCAAAGATGGAAAGTATACTGCACGGTTACCATGGAAAACTGACGACCCGGAACTACCTACAAATTATGATATTGTCCTTAAACGCACTGAAAGTACAGTCCGAAGATTGAGCAGAGAACCCGATTTGCTAAGAAAATATGGAAATATCATTGCAGAACAAGAGAGACGAGGGCTCATTGAAAGAGTTCAATAGAAAGAGATCCAGACGAAAAAGCCCAACCATTACATTCCACATCACCATATAAAGGAAAAATCCTCAACTACGCCTATAAGAATTGTTTACGATTGTAGCTGCCGTAAAACATCACACCATGTCAGTCTGAATGATTGCCTACAGTCAACACCCCCAGTCTTAAATGAACTTACCTCAATTCTGCTGATATTTCGTTTGCATGCGTATGCTGTTTCAACAGATATTGAAAAGGCGTTTTTGCAGGTAGGATTACAAACAGATGATGAGATATGTCAAGATTTTTATGGCTGAAAGATCCGAATGACCACAACAGTGACTTTTCAACTTATCATTTTAAAGTTGTGCTTTTTGGTGCAACCTGTTCACCATTCATACTCAATGCAACGATAATAAAACATTTAGCCAACAATCCACATACGACGGTATCAGAAATGTTACGTCGAGAATTATACGTCGATAACGTCATATTCAGTTTCAAAAAAGAAGAAGAATGCCTTAATTTCTTTAAAGAAGCACGCATCTTGATGTCTAATGGCGGAATGAATTTGAGATATTGCAACTCCAACAGCAAAAAGTTACAACAAGAAACCGGCAGAGTAAACACATAAGATACTGACGACGTCACCAAAGTCCTAGGTCTACGTTGGGAGCCGTCAACAGATGAAGTGACCTATGTGAAGAGAGATATCCCTGTTTCTACTCATGTAACAAAGAGAGTGATATTGAAATATTCATCTCAGATATACGACCCCCTTGGAATACTATCCTAAGTTACCGTTCGAGCCAAACTTCTGTTACAGGACATTTGGAAACAAAAGTACGAGTGGGATGTACCACTTCCAGAAGATATTTAACAGTAATGGTCAAGTCAAGCGAAATACTTGAACACTGTTGCCACATTTAAATTCCCGAGAAGATATTTCTCTGAAACAGCCGAAACCGGAAGTGAAAGCCGGACAACCTTGCACATCTTCGTGGATGCAAGTATTAGATCGAACGCTGCAACGGCGTTCATCTGTAACGGGAAAGATTCAACTTCAATTCAAGAATTTGAAGCCACCGATCCTTTATCAATATATCAACTTATAAATAACTAAATAAAAAAGTCTTCCGAACATGCCGGTTTTTAATCAAAGGAAACTCCTTATGTTAAGAATACTCTTTTGAAGAGTAATTTGTAAAATTTAGGCCAAATACATGCATAAAAACGTTTATTGCAAATTCAAAAGAAACAAAAGAAGAATGAAAGAAGAGAAGACTCAATAACAGGACAATATACGCTCGTTAATACGATTTTGACAATTAACGTAGATAACTCTTTTTGAAACGAGCCTAGCTCTTCGCAGTTTGATACTAGAATACCCGGTGGCTAGCATATTTCACATTCATTTTTTTCTAGCAACGAGGAATTGTTATAAGCATATGCATCCAAAACTCGTATATGTACAGATCAATAATTGATATGAACCTAGTTACCAAAAACACGTCGGAATTGAACATAAGTGACAGTTGGAACACAGAACTGAGCAGAATCTCTGACTTATTGTCGGAAGAGTATACGTGTAAAAGTAACTTCACGGAATGTCATGACAATAAAGACAAGCTCTTGGAAAAGAATATGTTTGCCTCCAGTCCCATCCAACCCGGTGGTTTCACATACAGACGATATAAGAACCTACTATCATGCACTATCAATAATTCAAATCAGAGTTGTCTTTTTGGATTTTCCAAGCTGCAATCAAAATGTGCTCCGACCCATATAATTCATCTTTAGTTCTTCATCTATAACTAAGGAAGAATGGAATAAGTTTGACGCTAGCATCACCCGAAATGCTGAGTCATATCATTTTTCACTCTAACTACAAGTGGCGCTTAGCTGAAGTCCAAATGATTTAACCATAAAATTATATTCTCTGTCTTTCTGAAGGCTGAGTGCTTTAATATATGATTGCTAACTGGCCATTCTGCAACGGTTAAGTTTTTCTTTTTTCTCTAATGGGGATCATTACATAAGTTGCCCTGCCTCGTCTGTTACAATTTATTGAAGGCATACTCTCCTTCCATGGCTTTGACACTAAAAATTGGTTGTTCTTACCTTGTTGCTCTGCCAGTTGCTGTACCATGTTCACTTGTTGTTGTATGCGTGTCATAGGCGGTAGTGTAGGTGCCCTAACCAGATGTGTAGGTGTTCTTCGCGTGCATGTAGATGCCTTAGCCGGAGGTGTAGGTGCAATTGGTGTGGATGTAGTTGGCTTAGCCTGAATTATAGGTGCCCTTGCCGTGGGTAAATTTGGCATAGCCATAGGTGTATGTGTTCCTAGCTTAGATGTAGGTGGCCTAGGCGGTGGTGTACCAACCGAAGGTATCATCGCAGTGGCTGCCTTTGGTATAGTTGTCTCGTGTGGCGGCGGTATCTGTGCTCTAGGCCTTCGTCGCCTATTACGCACAGTCGGTTGGTCATGATTCTCAAGTATTTCAGGTGCTTTCCTTTTTTGAGTCGAGCGTCTCATAGTATCTTAAATGTAAATTGAATATCATCGTTTTAAAAACATTTATTTCTACTTTTCAGTACATTTGAAAAGTAAAACACTGAAATCCGGAACATCTGATTAACAAAACCTCTGACAACCGCGCGATTTTAAAAGTCTCCGTTATGTTTTTTTTCCAATAAATTCATTCAATAATATTCTGTATATACTGGAATCTCTGAAACCAGAAAACTAAACTATTTTCTATATCTGGTATATTAAAGATGTATGAACAATCCTCTAAAAATCG
Source organism: Ruditapes philippinarum (assembly GCF_026571515.1). Lineage (NCBI taxonomy): Eukaryota > Metazoa > Mollusca > Bivalvia > Venerida > Veneridae > Ruditapes > Ruditapes philippinarum. The sequence continues at coordinate 174,570 of NW_026853525.1, read as the reverse complement.
GACGGCAATTCAGTGTCAACTTCTTGTGTATTTTCATGTGTATTAAAATATAATCCAAACTGATAAATCTATGGCCTTAGGCAACAGCTCAAAACACTATCCCCTCCACCTCGGGCCAACAGTACCAGTTAAGATACTTTACATTATCTTTTTAAATATGATAAAACAACTTGTCATTGTATATTGATTGATGTTCAAACGCATTACAATTATCAAAACGTTAAACATAACTTATATATATATATATCTTATACTTCTTTTCCTCACCACATGACACCTTTAATTACAAGAATAATGTGTATGTCACCTTCTTTTCAGTAGAGAATGACCTGTGCATATGAGGAAAGAGGTAACAATTTTAGTAAATTTCGCAAAGAGGTTACCGATATGGATACGCACCGTGAAAAGTAATACAAACAAGAAAATAATGGTGCCAATATTGTTACTTGTCAGTGATCGAGACAATCTAGCAACAATTTTATATTTGCTACAACTGTTCATAATCACGTTCACTGACAAATATGATATGACAACATTTCATTTGGAATCTCTGTTTTTAGGGTCGTTAATGAACAAATTAACAAGTACAATTCCAACAAAACAACTTATTTGCATATAACAGATAACCCTACTTTACTTTACCCATTACTATGGCAAACAACAACATTCGGTATATGTTACTTGTTTTTCTTCTTAAACTCAAAAGCCTCCCCATACTTTGATGCAGGGGTTACATTCATTTTTTAGCAATGTTTTTATGCAAATTCTACATAGATATGTGAAACAGTTGATTTCAATGAAACATTAACGCCTGTATTTAAGTTAAAGGTCATATTTTGAAATTATAAATCAAAGCATGTAACAATTGTTCATTGTTGTCCTTTTCTGATTTATTATCATCATTATCGAAGCTTTACGCTAATCGATTACTGGTTGTAGAATTTTAGCATTTAAATCAGTTTACGTTGTCTGAGCTATGTCAATGTGTCAGGACAGTCTGAAAAAATACTTAAGGAACCATCATCTGTCGGATGTATGTCATCAATTACATATAACTTATCGAAAGTGCATTTTAAAACGAGGTTACGTTTTTGCATAGTTTTATATTCACATGGCGCTAAAACTGTAAAAATGAAAACTAAAGGTTTCCGATCGTCCTCATTTTAAGGACAAAAACTACTTAACAAACATATAACGGCATTTTAATGCTTGTAAACAGCCTGTTTATGTTTTATACATTTCATGCATAAGGAATTGGCAATGCAATTAAAGAAATTCAATGGATATTTTTTCATATATCTCAATACTATTTGACCATTATTTAAATAATTACAATAATGCATACATTTTTCACAAATCTTACTTTATATCACTTTTTTTCAAAGTCATGATTACATTTTTTTATATACCTTTATAGAAAATATTCAATTTATCACAGTAAGGAACTTACTTGAATACTATTCATCATTTTCATGGATTATTAATTTTTACACTATCTTACTTGAATGGATATTATTTAAGTAATCACATTCATCTTCAGTGAAATATTTACAAAAAGCCAGTGCTTTGCATATACATTCCTAAAATATCTTGCATTTTTTTAAGACATGATATGTTCATTACGAATTATTACTTAATTGTTCAAAAACTTACACGATAAAACAAACAAAAAATATATGTTTATGACCCGAAAACAACGTTAAGTCTGATTGTGTGAATCTACAATTCCAAGAGCTAAGCTATTAAGATGTGCCCTGTATAACTTTGCAAAACCTGATATTCAGAATGTCTTTTGGGTCAATATTTGTCCTTGTGTAAACCATGGCCCACACCTATGAGGACATATGATATAATATGAATATTTAAAGTTATATTCCTGGTCCAATTCATCAAAACAAATTGTCAAATATAAATCTTTTTGTTATCAAATGCATTATTTAACTAGTATTGACAGTTTTCCACCTAAGAAACGCTCTTCGTAACATTTCTGACCATTCTTAAAAATGTATTGTCTTATGTGACTGAGTTAGTAAAATAAGATTTATATTTTGGCGGGAAGCCCTTCGATTATTTTCATCGGAGTCACGTGATTGATTGACCAAAATAATGGCTGACAATACGAAAGCTGTGAAACGTAAACTCGGTTCTAATGATATCACGGGTTCTATGATATCACGGTCTTTACGTTTTCTGTGACTGCTAGTTAAAGCAACTCATGATGCATATATTTTTTAAAAGGGCACACCAAATTCATTTTCATCTGCCAATAAATTAAATTTTGTAAAGAAAAAATGTATTCGTGATGAGAAAAGTATTTTATAAAATCGTCATATTTTACTACTATTTTCCTTAATGGTTTTTACACTGTCAATTGAAATATGTTATAATGACAAAAACGGACATATTGTCTGTTCATATAGAAATTTATAGCATGTTAACTGTTTGAAGTTTTTTCAAAAATAAATTTGAAGATTTTGACCCATCAATCCTTCCATACTTGCATTTTTAGGGAATACCATGATACCATAGTACATAACCTCTATTAAAATTACCCAAAATGGCAGATATTGGAAATAGTTTAAAAAAATGATATTTAATTGGATCTTTTAAAATATTTTTTTGACAAACAGTTTTGGAAAAGGTTCACTTATTAGATAGAAGGAAAATCTCTTTCATGTATGATATTTATATATGAATATTTCCCTATAAATGTTAAGTAACGTGATATCATAGAACCCCGGGCTATATACGAGGAAAAAAACTCAGATTCGAAAAGGAAAAGGCGAAACTTGGAAAGAAACCGTGATTTAATTCAATCAAAGATATACTTCGGTAGTGATTCAAGGCGATGAAAAGTTCTAAAAAGAGTAATTAAAGCCAAAAGCGACCGTGAAGTTGTTACCAGTTACTGTGCAACATTTTCGGATTGACAGGTGATCATAGTTTTGTTTGCGTTTAATTTTTTCTTGGTCTTAGATCTACTTATAAAAATAATTGCATATATAAACATAGATATTTTGTTATAGTTTTTTAGGATGGTATTGACTTATGATAAAGAAATTAAACTTGCAGATCCACGTCTGTGTGTTAAAGTTTCGTTCACTGTAATTTTCGTACCCATAAATTGTTAAATATAAGGTCCACTGAGCCTGAACCATTACAAATTTATGGTGCATGTTATAATCATTGTAATATCGTTTAAGATGGCCAATCACTTTTTAAGAATTATATAAGAAACAACATTATTATATTTTGAATAAATTTTATTTTCCAATCACATTATTGTTTTTACTGTAAGCTGTACAACTGGCATAGTAACTACACTGCTGTGTAATAGATTAGTCACATGTGTCTCAAAAAGGGTTATACCTATTTACTAGCAGAACAGGCATTTCTTCAAAGCATGTTTAACTATCCAGGGTAGTCCTATAAATATGACGTCACTTTGATTTTGAGATACTTTTGCTTTTGGGCAAGCTTGACAGACATAGGGCCTAAACAATAACAAGCCCGTAAGTCTGATATATTGATCAACTTTCCAGGGTTGTCAAATCTTTAAAGAAATAAAGTAGAAAAAGTCGACTAGAAAATCGCACAAAAGTCAACATTTTTGTCTCATTTGAATCATTTCCGCAGTAATATTTTAGCATTTCACCATTTTAACAATAATCATAGACATTACCGTGATTGTGCTGAAAACGTTAAGATGATTCTTAATGACAACCATTCTTCCTGTTAAGCAGTGCTGCAATTCACGTATTTGAATTGGTTTGAATAGTAAAGATTTTAGGCAATGGTACTAGTATGCTATATTTTCAATTACAGAAATAGATCAATTTCATCATCATCATGTGTTGCAATACCAGGGACATCAAAGATGACCTTGACTTCAATGCATATGCAGAGGAGAGTTAGTACACCTTTTTTTGTCGGGAGTGTCTGGAAAGGAGTCAAAAATACTATTAATATATAGGAGTTATAATTTTATGAATTATTTGGTTTTAAGGATCTTTGAAAATATCATTGGTTTGTATTACATAAATGTATCTTGCATCTGAAGCTGTCAAGTATTTTGCACAAGTTAAGCAATTATGATAATGAAATTCTGAAGGTTGAACTTATATGACTGAACATTCGAATACATGTACTTTAATATCCTGAATAACTTATATAATTCATATATTATCAAAAACTGATTAAATACTGCTGAATTCATGTTTTTTTATTAGTTTATTGAACCAATTAATGGATATACAAGTCAACATGTGATCCATATATAATCATGATCAGATATTCATACTATTAAACAATAATGACATTTTTAAGTGGCATATAATACACTATTAGAAAAAGAAAAAAACCAATGCGATTACATGGTTAATTTAGGTTCAATGGAAAGTTTTGGTTTCATATTAAATTATGTGTTTGATATTTGTATGAATTCATAATATAGGTAACTGTTTACTGAGTTGAAACAATAATAGAGGGTCATTATAGGTCTTAAATCCACGTGGAAAAGATATATTTATGGTTTGGAAAGGATTCTGTTATGTAGTCAATTCTGAGACCATACATTAGTATAAAACAAGATAGTTACAGTTTCCTCAAAAGTGGAGTATACTCAGGTACAATCATACATCATGAAGTACTAATTTCCAGCTGTGTCAAGTCTTTTCAAAGGTAATAAGTTACATACAGATATTATGTCTTTGTCTTTTAAGCTAGCATTTGTATATGTTAATGTTTAAAGGATTTTTATTTACTAAAAGCATTGATGATCATATCCTTTCCATTATTTGTATTCATTTTTAGAAGTACAGCTGGCATGGAAGGGTTTCACCAGCACATCTTGATGTATTGTACCAAAAGATTTGCTTACACACCACCTGTATATAGGATGCACAATCTTCTTGCAGCCATAGATTATAATATACATGTACATGCAAATAGACCACACGTCACCAACAAGGAGGGATCTGTTAGGTATACTTCTTATAAAACTCCAACATCTTATGTTTCACAAATTTACAAAATGAAAAAATTAGTGTCCAGTTTGTGTTAATAAAGTAAATTGTTCTGAACTATAATTATGTTCAACATAGCTGTACTCAGCCTAATATAGATCTAACATGTTTCTTTGTTTATTTGAAATTCAATGAAAATAATTCAGTTCTTCAAACATATAAAGAGGCGAAACTGATCAAAATCTGTAATTGAAGTTGTGTTTTAAATTCTTTGTGCATATAAATTCTCAACATTTTTTTGCATATGAATATAAATTTTGCATATCATAATATTATATGTTCCTGCCTCTATGAATTATAATATTTTTATTGAAAGTGTGATCACTATGCATATTAGTAGTAGTGAATGATTGCATATTTTCATGGTTATTTAAAAATATAATCTAATCAAGTCAGTTATTACATCTAATAAATTATCAACTATGACTTTTGAAAGTGGGTGTCTTGGAGTAACAAAATCTTTAATTTTGAGCCTTATAAAATATTGTGTTTTTCCTTGCCTATATAATGTTATAATTTCAATAAAAAGAGATTTTGCAGTCTCTGAATAACCTGACTTACACATTTTGGATTTTAACAAAGGACCTGATTGCATGTACTGCATTTTGAGAATTGTATACACTTATGACTTATGTTATGATAGGCTTGTTCATTTCTCATTTCAGACTTCAGCGAGTCTGGATGAATTTAAGAAGAAGAAAAAGTATCATTATATGGATACCATTTTACATGATGCTATAACTCTGAGAATAAGAGACAGAGAGGGGACATATAAAACAGAAAGTAAAAGGAAGATGACCCCCACAGACTTTCAAAAACATTTGGCCCAAGTAAGCACAAAGCCTACCCGAGCCATTCACGAAGAACATAAATCAAGATATGATTGACTTTTTATGGAAAAGAATGATAAATAGTGTGCTACACTGTTTGCCCAACTATTCAAACATATCTAAGCTGATATTGAATACCTTGTATTCATGATAGTTTTATGAAATATCTTTTATCCCCCGCCTTTTCGAGGAAAATGGGGGATATAGAAATAGGCTCCGTCCGTCTGTCACACTTTCGTGTCCGGTCCATAACTTTATCATTTATTAAAGAAATCTGAAATAACTTGGCACAAATGTTTGTTATTATAAGACGATGTGTCATGCGCAACAACCAGACCCCTACCTCCAGGGTCAAGGTCGCACTTACTCATTCAAGGTCAACATTGTCTATTTGAGGGTATATGTCGTGTCCAGTCTATAACTTTCTTATCTTTGAAGGGATTTTGTAAATAATTGCCACAATTGTTCACAATAATAAGATGATGTGTCATACGCAACAATCGGTCACCTACCTCCAAGGTCAAGGTCACACTTGGAGGTCAAAGATTAACATAGTCTGTTATAGCGTGTTTTTTTTTGCCCGGTCCATAACTTGTTCATATATCAAAGTATTTTGAAAATACTTGGCACAAATAGTCACTATAATAAGACAATGTGTCACGCACAACACTTGCATCCCTACATCTAATGTCAAGGTTACATTTCTAGGTCAAAAATTAACATCGTCTGTTAAAGGGTATATATTGTGTCCGGTCTAGAACTTTTTCATATATCAAAGTATTTTGAAAATACTTGGCACAAATAGTCACTATAATAAGACAATGTGTCACGCACAACATTTGCATCCCTACATCTAATGTCAAGGTTACATTTCTATGTCAAAAATTAACATAGTCTGTTAAAGGGTATATATTGTGTCCGATCTAGAACTTCTTCATAGTTCAAGGGATTTTGAAACAACTTGGCACAAATAGTCACAATAATAAGACGATATGTCAAGTACAACACCTGCACCCCAACCTCAAAGGTCAAGGTCACACTTAGAGGTCAAAACTTAACAGAGTCTGTTATATGGTATATTTTGTGTCCCGTCCATGACTTCTTCATAGATCAAGGGATTTTGGAAATACTTGGCACAAATAGTCACGATGATAAGATGATATGTCCTGTGTAACACCAGTGTCCCTACCTCCAAGGTCAAGGTCACTTGTAGAGGTCAAAGATTTACTTAGTTTGTTATAGGGTATAATTTGTGTCCAGTCCATAATTTTTTCATAGATCAAGGGATTATAAAAATGTTTTGCACAAATAATCAAAATAATAAGACGATATATCAGGCTCAAAACATGGGTCCCTACCTCCAAGGTCACACTAAGAGGTCAAAGATTAACATAGTCTGTTAGAGGGTATAGTTTGTTTCCCATCTATAACTTCTTCATAGTTCAAGGGATTTTGAAAATACATGGTACAAATAGTAACAATAATAAGATAATATGTCATGCACAACTTCTGGACCCCTACATCAAAGGTCAAGGTCATACTAAGAGGTCAAAGCTTAACATTCATTTTATTTCTTTAATAAATTTATTGTTGCAGATCTAGCATTGATCATAATTTTGGACTGAAAGTCCTTAGATCCATACCTCAATCTTTTGAAATATCACAACTTTATGCTTCATATAAAACTTCCCAAAGGCGGGGGACGTTGGTTACTCTGTTACAAATTCTTGTTAGATATGGTACTGTATCTATCTTGTTTCGAAAAAAAATTATCTTCCCTTATTTGTCATGGCTCGAGGTCGGGTTTTAACATTTTGTCAGAAAAAATGACTTCTTTAAATACAAGTGCAAAATATAATCCAATCTTTTAAACCATTAGTGCTGTCATGAGCTTTAAAAGTATTATTCAATTATATTTTTTGATATACATGTATGTCATTCATTTTGGCTCAGCTTTTCTTTTTTTTGAAATACGAAATAGATGTCGCTGCCGTTGCCTTCTGCAAACTTGAACCTTGTTCATAACTTTTAAAGTTCCTGGTGTATTGTCTACATACTTGGTCATCAGAACCCTTGCAACGAAATAGAGAAAGCAAGAATCCCTAAAGAAAGTCCAACATAACATAACTGAAAATGTTGCAGGCTCGGTTTGATTGGGCACCGGCCTAAGCGGAATTCAACATTTAACATGAACTGGTACAATTTTGAATCATCCGCAGATGTGTTCATATGGCGGTTATCGTGGAACCTTCAATGTGACACTAAGTGCCATTCCATGAAAAGCGGCATAATTATGGTCCCCAAGTAAAGAAATGCGTGTGCCCTAAACGAGAAAATAATGGGCGGAACTAAATAAAATGGAATTTTGAAAGGGGATCAGAGGTTATGAAGCCTGCATATCACAGATAATACGTCAAAAGACAAATTTAAAAAGCAGGCAACATAACCAAAGGGTGATTCAACAGTATTCAAGTGAGGAATAATGGAACCACCCAACAACAAAAAAGCCAAATAGAAAGAACTACATTACCACAAGCTCAACAATTATGTCGTGCTGAACGATCTTAAAGGATCGGAAATATAACATCTCTGATTGAATGTACGGGGCGACTTTTTACAGCCTCCACACGGCACAAACAACGCTGATGTGGCGATAAAATAGAGAAAGCAAGAATCCCTAAAGAAAGTCCAACACTACATAACTGAAAATGTTGCAGGCTCGGTTTGATTGAGCCTGTTCATGGACGGTACTGTACAGTGCAAACTACCGTCCACGCCCCCTAGCACCGGCTTAAGCGGAATTCAACATTTAACATGAACTGGTACAATTTTGAATCATCCGCATATGTGTTCATATGGCGGTTATCGTGGAACCTTCAATGTGACACTAAGTGCCATTCCATGAAAAGCGGCATAATTATGGTCCCCAAGTGAAGAAATACGAGTGCCCTAAACGAGAAAACAATGGGCGGAACTAAATAAAATGGAATTTTGAAAGGGGATCAGAGGTTATGAAGCCTGCATATCACAGATAATACAAGACCGTTAAGAAAACATGACTAACCTTGGCCTTCATTCATAAATGACCTTGACCCTCAAGGTTAAATGTCTAAATTTGGGCTTTGCTTGTTATTTTTTGCTATTAGTGGCTTTTAAACCTTTATTTTTGGAAACAATTGTCTTTTAACTTTGAGCAATAATTTAATTTTAAGGAAAGGCCTTTAAATTTTACCAGGAAGACCTGACCTTCAATTATAAATGACCTTGGCCCTTAAAGGTCCCAATTATTGAATTTTAATTTTTGTTGCTGTAATACGGTTTAAATTGAAGAATTGACCTTTATATACATACAAAACATGCCTTCCTTCATGTTTATTTAACTCAAATTTGCCTTGAATCTTTTATGACCTTGACCTTGAAGGTTGAATTATTTATTTTCCACTGTTTTTTTTGGGCTAAAAATTATCTTTAACTTGGTAATTAATAAATGGATTATCTTCATACTTTAACAAAACAACATTTTTGACTAGACCTTCAAAAAAACCCCATAAGACAGATAAAAAGATGTGATTATCATTGACACTCTCTGCTTCCATGTTTATTAAAAAATCCTGGGCAATAAGATATTTTAGGTAGCTGGCTATTTGTAGGTAGGTCGTGAGAATGGGAAACAAACAATATTTTAGGCTTGGTAGGGACATTGCCCTTTCCCAGTCAATGGCTACTACTGATTTTGAGGTAATTAGATTAAAGCTCAAGATGGCATTAAGTTTAACTTCCTTAAAATGTGTGTAACATTGTAAGATATAGTTTATGTAACTTAATTTACTTAATTTACTTAATTTATGAAAAAATGCTGATTGCCATTAGTTTCAAGATGAGTCCATTTGATTATAAGTTCAAGGCCTCAGTGACATGTAAACTCATTGTTCCAAGGTTTTGAACATTTGCAGGGACATTGCTTAGACTAGTAATGAGCATTAGCTTGGAAGTAATAAGGTCAAAGGTCACAACGGCTTTAAGCATAATATCCTTCATCACCAGAAACTGATAAAGGGTAAGCACAAGTTTATGCATACAATTCGGTTGGAATTAAGATATTATTTATTTCCTTCTAAAATATTGACCATCTCCACACTTTCTGTTCATGGTAAGACAGCATGGATTAAAAAAATTAAAACTATAACTGTAAAGAAGTCACTGGTGTTCAATTTTGAGAGTAAGAAAAAGAAGATATGCTGTTCATTTAAAAATATTTTACTGTTGTTTTACTGCCAATATTCTGTTCATTTGAATTATTTTATTGTTGTTTTACTGCCAATGATTAAATACATGTTTCAATTAATCAGTGTTTTTTGTTATTTTAACAACATACCAAAATGTGTCCTGCTGAAACATGCTAAGAGAAGTTGAGTGTAAATTGAAAAGTATTTGTAAAACATTGTTACAATCGGTGTTCTTATTTGAATTTTAAAAAGGTACATTTGACATCAGAAAAATGGAGAAATAAAGAATTCCTGAAGAAAGCCCAAAACAACAAAATTGAAAATGTTGCAGACTCGATTTGGTGAGTCTGTTCATAGACGATACAGGAAAGTGCAGGTAACCTCCCATGCCCCCCCCCCCTAGCACCAGCTTAAGCAGAATGCAACATTTGAACATAAAGTGGAGACATTTGGAATTTAGAATCATCCGCATTTAAATTACTGTTTGCTTTATAGATATGATGAAAAGCTTGTTACTCTGGATGAGATAAGGCCAGTATTTGCACTATAATTTATAATAAATAGCAATGTGAGAAGCAAAATTTGAGATGGGAGTAGATGTTTGCAATATTTAAGGGGACAGTTAATACAAATTAACTTGTGAAAACACAATTTTTTATTCATCATAAGTAATAGAAATAAATATCCTCATGAAGAAAAACAATTTTCCATCTGATTAAATAAATATAAAACAATTCTATCTTGGCTAAGATGTCATTATTCTTATACAAGTAAATCTTTGTGTCTGCTGTTGTGGTTTTGTTCCATACCGGTATATATTACTCTTACCAGAGATTGGGATTTAATTCTAGGCAATCTTATTTTCAGTGGAACGTAACTGTTCATTGTAAAGAGATTAATATTTAACACAGGTTGCACTGTGTTTGTATTGGAATGGAATTCTCATTAGTACATTATTCTCAATGTAATTTTTCCATTCTTATTTGCTTAATATTAAATTAAAGTATATACATTATCGTATAGCATTCGGTGGAGTCTGTAGATGTTATATATGTACTGGCTTTCGCATACAGTTGTCTGGTTGTTTAATCTGGTGACACCCTATACAGTTTATTACATTAGATTGCCAAATTATCTTTCTTTATCAGATATCATACGCTTGATAATAATATAGTCATGACGCACATTATGCTATATTATCACGATAGATACGTTTTAGTTCTGGTACGAACAGATCATAAAGAACGGCTTAGAATCCCTCTATAATTTACCGATTTCAAATAACCACAGCAACCGTACGACATATAGTATTGGTAATTTTATTAGCATGCTTATCTTCTTGTTTACATCAGTAGATCTAGTGAGAGTCACAGACTTTGTCTTTTTTCCAATTGTTTCGTTTCGCGTTACTAGTCAAAATGGGAGTATATAAGCTACATTCCTTAGCTAATAAATAGCTTTTAATATCGTTTATTAATTACAAAACATAAAATTGCATCCGTCATTTATATTATATCTCATACAATCGAATGACTATTGAAGGGTCGCAAGTTTGTTGACGTTTCTAATTATAGAATTTCCGAACTTTTCTGTATGCAAATGAGTTAATTCCGAATGAAACCGATCGGACCCGATAGCTTTTACAAATGGCGGGATTTCAAAAACTGGCCATATTATATGAAGTTGCATCCGATTGTTTCGGCGAAATAAGATTAAAATTGTATAGCAGTTCATAATAACTGAGGATATACTTATGATTTAGTCGTAAATTTATGAAAACTAAGTTGTAAGGTAAAATATCATCGGTCAACGGGAATATAACTTTAAGATAAAATAGAATTTCAGATAAGTTTCTTAATGGGGTCTCTGTTATTGAGTACTCAAACAAATGTACATCCGGTCGAATATTGCCCTGCCTTGACGGTGCTTTTGTTCTTTTGTTTTTAGGTCTGCCAACACAATAGTGTTCATATGGCATAATGTCAGTTTTACTGTAGGGGGTAGACCTCAATTACACTACCTTCAGGCAGTACAATCACCGACGTTTAGGTGCCTCACATCCTTAGTGGGATTCGAACGGTTTTGAACAAGTGGTGGATGTCAACGACTTTAACCACTCGGCAACGGATGCTCTTATCGTCAAACTTTCATGCATAAATACATTAGAAGAAGGAAATCACTTTACCGTGTGGGAATCGCTTCAACCATGCCACGACCAATGCGGCAATAACGACGACAAAAGCAATAATTAAGCCAAATATTTGTGTGTCTATCAAATCCATGGTTCCTGAAGATCTGCAAAAGAAAAGTACAACCATAAACGTGATTTTATAAAACAAAATGCATTTTTATCAAATGCTATTTCAGAAACCGGTTCCTTAAGCCAAGACACGATTGACAAGTGTATCATCTTCAGAAGTGACTTTTATTACATTCCCCTAACATGTTCCATTATTCTTCGATTTTCATGCAAACCCTATTATACATCAGATACAGAACTTGTTTATCATAACTAGTGTTCCTTTCATTTTCTTTTTTTTACAAACGATAAATAGATAATACACGTCTTGATTTTTTAAACAAGTATTTCTAAATTTAATGTGATTCAGCATTGTCAGCTATGTTTATTTTCAGAAAGTGGGTCCAACGTTAAAGTAGACCAAAATTCATATAACAACACAGCTTACAATGTAAAATGATGAACCATTCGCAATTACACTTTCAGGTCTGTCCATATTTTAAAGACAATTATAAACAAAAATATTTTGTTTTCTAAAACCTCAAAAGTTAAGAATCATTCGTGGGCTTAAACATTTCTAAGTCACATGATTAAATATTTGCAAAAGGAAGCGTCACATGTAGCTTTTATAGGTCCTTTTGTTACTTTTCCTTTTGATGAAGGTATGGTGATATCACCAATTAATACTGTTCCTAAATAAAAAGCTGTTGAACGTAGAGTTATTTGGATTTAAGTTTTCCAAAAAAATGAACCTGGTGTTAAGGAATTTGTTCCAGAGGATCGTTATCTTGGATGGTCAATTTGTTTGTTTTTTCCAAAAAAATGACGACTTTGTAGCCTTAATTAAAAAATAAAGGTCATTGTTGTTTTATGTACAAGTTTGATTAAAGCCGTGCCTTTAGACAGATAAGTATTTGCTTTTCAAGTTATAATTTGGTTGGTTTTTCATGGAATAATCATATATTCTTTGATACTGTATTAGCTTTGGTATCGAGGTCCTCTTCTTTTATTTGTCAGAGAGTTACATATGTTTTTGCTTTTATGATGCATAATGTAGGTTTATCTTGCCTTAATTACTAAGGTTATTTTGAAGTGTGGAACGTAAAATAAATGCTTATATTAGGTTTTAAGTGAACTCTTTATTAGATATGGTATTGAAGAGGCTGTAGACAATTTTGTGCACCATCTCAAGTAGGAGTCTTGTTTAATTCTCAAAGTATGACTATGCAGATAACTAAGGAGAGGCTTGAGTCGGGGAAGATAGGTGTTTCTTTTAAAGTTCCTTCTGAAGTTAGGAAGGATTTATTGTGGTGGCATGAGTTTTTACCCTTGTATAATGGAATATCTCTGACTGATTATGGTGAATGGTCTCTTGTTGATAGTGTTACCAGTTGTAATAGTTGTTTAACAGGCTGCAGGGGTTTTATACGGCTCTAAATGTTTTCATGCTTCTTTCCCTTGGTTTATTTTGGATCAATCTTTAAGCATCACATGTTTATAGATGTTGACTGTTCTAGTTTCCTTGAAGCTACCGGGCTCTGATTGGTCAAGGAAGAAAGTTGTAATCACTTGTGATAACTTAGCAGTTTGTATTGTAATTAACACAAGTAAAGCCAAATGTTCATTCTTGCAGTATTTTTTGAGAGAGATATGCTTCATTGCTTGTTAACATGAGTTTCAATCAAGGGCTTCTCATCTAAGTAGTTGTGATAAGTGTGTCTCTGACTGTTCGAGTAGGTGGCATGTAGATTCCAAGTTTAGATATGAATTTTTGAACGGTTGTCCTGATATTTCTTCGATGATAGAAGTTGATGTGGATGTAGAGCATTTACTTTTTCTTCATAATTGGTGAGTTCTTGTTTCAGAATCAGAGCTTAAAATTTTACGACAAGAGCTTAGGAATTCGAACTCTTCAGTCTTTGCGGAGGGGACAAATAAAAATCTACGTGTTTAGTGGGAGAGTTTTATTTTATTTTGTTTATATTTTAAATTTGATTTTTTTCCTGCTTCTAATCTTACCTTTCAATTGTACTTTCAACTTCTCAGTAGAACTTTGTTTCTGTTGAGAGTATCAAAAATTATATTAGTGGTGTTAAGACTTTAAATTGTGTTTCGGTTTCAACATTTCAACATTGATTATATTAATACTTATTTGTTAAATCTATCATTCAAAGGTTTGCAAAAATGATAAAGTAGCTTTACAATAAAAATAACGACATATCGGTCCAACTCCCATGCATGCATTTGTATGCTTAATTGTTAACAGATACTGTAGCTTTAGCGACAACAACAAAACAGAAGCAAGTTATATATTGAAATTTTTAAACATGATCGTCATTTGAATTAATCTTGCTTTTGGTCTATTATTCTAATTTCCTGTAATATATCATACGTCGGAATTTCTAAATGACAGACAATAATACAGAGAACTTGAAAATGGCTATAAAAAGTTATAAAAGGCAATTTCAGTGTGTATGTGTGTTTATAAAATATTGATATTTAACTATCTAGTTACTAGTTTTTTATCCTGGCATTTGATAAAATCTAGATCTAATAAATATATTCACTTTGAAATTTTGCTGTTTCACTCCGTAGCAACACGGATTTATAAATCAGTGGTAGCGAGAATTAATCTCAATCTTTGCTTTTGTATTTTTCCTATTGTCTTGATATTGAAATTATGTATGCATGCGTAATTTTTTACATGTAATAATCATAACTGAACGATCAGTATTTACGCATGTAACTTTTCAATAAGCAAACTTTTATCCCAAGTTTACGTCATATCCGGTAAGGGAAGTAACTCTTCACTGACTGTTATCGCTTAAATGAAAGGGTCTATAAGCTAATACTTTAAATGGTACCTGTATTTAAATATAAGAATATTATTATTACCAATAATAATAATAGTCTAGAATAAAAGTTTTCCCCTTGTTAAATTATCTTAAGTACGAAACTGTTTTTTATCAAAGACTGCTATGTTGTGCCGTTTGTAGCTCTCGACATTCATAGGTAAGAACTTTAAACAAGCTCTTATTCGTCTATAAAATAAATCGACTTCAAAAATAAAAACTCCATGAATTTTTTGATATTTTTGTTTAAATAGGTCTGTCAAGTAACACTTCTTGTTTTGTCCAAGCTTGAATCCTTTCCCTTAATAAATGAAAAAGTGAAGAAAATATAATTAAGATTCAATCATTCGATGGTCAAAGTCATTTAAATGTCAAGCTCATACCTATATTGTTTCACATGTCTGTTTTTTCCTGCTTCTACTCTTACCTTTCAATTGTACTCTCAACTTCTCAGTAGAACTTTGTTTCTGTTGAGAGTATCAAAAATTATATAGGTGGTGTTAAGACTTTAAATTGTGTTTCGGTTTCAACATTTCAACATTGATTATATTAATACTTATTTGTTAAATCTATCATTCAAAGGTTTGCAAAAATGATAAAGTAGCTTTACAATAAAAATAACGACATATCGGTCCAACTCCCATGCATGCATTTGTATGCTTAATTGTTAACAGATACTGTAGCTTTAGCGACAACAACAAAACAGTAGCAAGTTATATATTGAAATTTTTAAATATGATCGTCATTTGAATTAATCTTGCTTTTGGTCTATTATTCTAATTTCCTGAAATATATCATACGTCGGAATTTCTAAATGACAGACAATAATACAGAGAACTTGAAAATGGCTATAAAAAGTTATAAAAGACAATTTCAGTGTGTATGTGTGTTTATAAAATAGTGATATTTAACTATCTAGTTACTAGCTTTTTATCCTGGCATTTGATAAAATCTAGATCTAATAAATATATTCACTTTGAAATTTTGCTGTTTCACTCCGTAGCAACACGGATTTATAAATCCGTGGTAGCGAGAATTACACATCTCCTCTATTGTTTGTGAGAGGTCTATATTTTTCAGATAGACCTGTTTAAACAAAAGAAAGTCCGTTATGAGGTCTATCTTTTGCACGTGCACAGGTCTGTTCTAGTCAGACAGACCCGGTCATGAAATACACGTGGAAAATAGACCTGTCAATGCTCAGACAAAAAAAATGAAATGCAATAAAAAATAAAAAAATAAAATGAAATGTAAATGATTGTCATAATGTTCCTGTCTTACAAAATCAGGATACATTTTTTAAACAAGATAATGTTTATTGAATGCACTAAGCAATTATTCCAGCATCCCTATATTAAATCTTTGAATAAAAATAATGGACAGCATATCAAAGTAAGGACACATTTAACATTTATTTAAACGCGTCATTTTTTTAAAGTAACAGTAATCTAAGTGGTTCTCCTGTCATAAAGTTCACAGTGTAACAAAATGGATGCTTCAAGTTTATATATTAAGCAGTTATCACAGCATACTTACGATTTTAAAATTATTTAAAGTTATTAGTGACTTAGTATAAAAAAAATTATGATGACCGATCATATTTTATTCTAGAACACTTTATAATCTGCTATATAAAATATAGTTTCGATTCATGTATCTAACACTTGCCATCATATACATATGTAAGTTTTTCGTAGTCTTTTGGGTATCAGGACATTACCCTTCGGACAGTTGCCCCCTCGGAAGTTTGCTCCCTTTTTGCAGTGGCGGTTATTTGCCCCTCATATCTTTGGAAGGACGGACATGTGCCCCCTCCCTGTTTTAAAAAATGTTAAAATATTTTATTGTTGAATTGTTTGCTACCCAAATTCATCGCCTATTGTCGAAATTTCATTGTGCTTATAAACGCAAATTTGTGACAGTCAAAATAGCATCCATAAATAAATGAACTATAATGTTTCAATTTGCATACAAAAAATCTATACACGAGATGACCTCTGACAAGTGACAAGTCGCAACAGCGAAAAAAAAAGGGAGGATGGGCAAACGTCCGAGGGGCAACTGTCCGAAAGCAAATGTCCGAGAATCTGCATTGTCTGATACGAAATACTATCAACATAATTAATCATCCTTTAACATATCTTCCATTACAGACCTATTCACTTTATTATTGACAAATTGCACATTTAGCTTTTCTATTATTATCTTAAAGGGAAAAGCAAAGTTAAATACAAAATATATATTGTACTTAAGCAGAACGTTGAAAAAAACTTACCTGTATATGCGTTATGTTAAAAATAATATTTGATCATTACATCAAATGCTTCGGACCAGCCATTCCTCAGGACAATATAGTTTGACGGTGTGTAAGTTGGATATCGGCCTCGTATATCGATCTTTCTGTTAAGGAAAGACCTGGTCACGAATTTTATGAAACACCTCGAGCGCTACGCGCTCTCGGTGTCACATGAAATTCGTGACCAGGTCTTTCCTAAACAGAATGACCTAATACTCGGTCGATATCCTATACTTAATCTCAATCTTTGCTTTTGTATTTTTCCTATTGTCTTGATATTGGAATTATGTATGCATGCGTAATTTTTTACATGTAATAATCATAACTGAACGATCAGTATTTACGCATTTAACTTTTCAATAAGCTAACTTTTATCCCCAGTTTACGTCATATCCGGTAAGGGAAGTAACTCTTCACTGACTGTTATCGCTTAAATGAAAGGGTCTATAAGCTAATACTTTAAATGGTACCTGTATTTAAATATAAGAATATTATTATTACCAATAATAATAATAGTCTAGAATAAAAGTTTTCCCCTTGTTAAATTATCTTAAGTACGAAACTGTTTTTTATCAAAGACTGCTATGTTGTGCCGTTTGTAGCTCTCGACATTCATAGGTAAGAACTTTAAACAAGCTCTTATTCGTCTATAAAATAAATCGACTTCAAAAATAAAAACTCAATGAATTTTTAATATTTTTGTTTAAATAGGTATGTCAAGTAATACTTCTTGTTTTGTCCAAGCTTGAATCCTTTCCCTTAATAAATGAAAAAGTGAAGAAAATATAATTAAGATTCAATCATTCGATGGTCAAAGTCATTTAAATGTCAAGCTCATACCTATATTGTTTCACATGTCTGTTTTTTCCTGCTTCTACTCTTACCTTTCAATTGTACTCTCAACTTCTCAGTAGAACTTTGTTTCTGTTGAGAGTATCAAAAATTATATAAGTGGTGTTAAGACTTTAAATTGTGTTTCGGTTTCAACATTTCAACATTGGTTATAAAATACTTATTTGTTAAATCTATCATTCAAAGGTTTGCAAAAATGATAAAGTAGCTTTACAATAAAAATAACGACATATCGGTCCAACTCCCATGCATGCATTTGTATGCTTAATTGTTAACAGATACTGTAGCTTTAGCGACAACAACAAAACAGTAGCAAGTTATATATTGAAATTTTTAAATATGATCGTCATTTGAATTAATCTTGCTTTTGGTCTATTATTCTAATTTCCTGTAATATATCATACGTCGGAATTTCTAAATGACAGACAATAATACAGAGAACTTGAAAATGGCTATAAAAAGTTATAAAAGACAATTTCAGTGTGTATGTGTGTTTATAAAATAGTGATATTTAACTATCTAGTTACTAGCTTTTTATCCTGGCATTTGATAAAATCTAGATCTAATAAATATATTCACTTTGAAATTTTGCTGTTTCACTCCGTAGCAACACGGATTTATAAATCCGTCGGTAGCGAGAATTACACATCTCCTCTATTGTTTGTGAGAGGTCTATATTTTTCAGATAGACCTGTTTAAACAAAAGAAAAGTCCGTTATGAGGTCTATCTTTTGCACGTGCACAGTCTGTTCTAGTCAGACAGACCCGGTCATGAAATACACGTGGAAAATAGACCTGTCAATGCTCAGACAAAAAAAATGAAATGCAATAAAAAATAAAAAAATAAAATGAAATGTAAATGATTGTCATAATGTTCCTGTCTTACAAAATCAGGATACATTTTTTAAACAAGATAATGTTTATTGAATGCACTAAGTAATTATTCCAGCATCCCTATATTAAATCTTTGAATAAAAATAATGGACAGCATATCAAAGTAAGGACACATTTAACATTTATTTAAACGCGTCATTTTTTAAAGTAACAGTAATCTAAGTGGTTCTCCTGTCATAAAGTTCACAGTGTAACAAAATGGATGCTTCAAATTAATATATTAAGCAGTTATCACAGCATACTTACGATTTTAAAATTATTTAAAGTTATTAGTGACTTAGTATAAAAAAAATTATGATGACCGATCATATTTTATTCTAGAACACTTTATAATCTGCTATATAAAATATAGTTTCGATTCATGTATCTAACACTTGCCATCATATACATATGTAAGTTTTTCGTAGTCTTTTGGGTATCAGGACATTACCCTTCGGACAGTTGCCCCCTCGGAAGTTTGCTCCCTTTTTGCAGTGGCGGTTATTTGCCCCTCATAGGTCTGACCTAAAGATAATGTGTCTACATATGAAGTTAATCCATTTATAATTTACAAGTTAAAGCAATTTACAGAGAAAAAAAACAAAAGAATTTCATTAATATGACCTTGACACGCAATGTCAAGTTTAAGTCAATGTCACAATTAATGATACAGTTTTTTGTTTAAAAGTAATGCATTTTTACCAAATTTCAATCTAGATATTCAAGGTCATTAAAAGCTCAAAACAAGAAAAGCATTAACGCAAAGCATCAACGGTTGTCCAAGCAAGAAATGCAGCAGGTGAAGATGAACTAGTAGATATATGATGACAAGATATTCTTATAAACTTTTCAATGGTTCATTGGTTTTTACCAGCATTGTATTTCACTTATGAATGAACGGACGAAAGACATTGTTCATTATTAACTATGCTAGAGATTATAATATTACTTGTAATTTCTTTATGATCGTAATTATACTAACCACGATTCTAACACTCACGTGCTTTTGTCGCTATAGACAAAGAAGGAAAAAAACTGGTGTTAAACTGCCAATAAACACCGGTTAGGGACTACTTGTATATGAGCTGTTATGTTTTCACCCTCGATTGTATAGTTTACAAAGCATTTTAAAGCAACAATAAAAACCATTTTTATTTATATTTTCAGTTCGTATAATGTTTTCTTTTCATACAATACCGAAATAATATCTCACATACACTAACGCCACATATTTGATCCATATCAGTTAATAAATATTTTGACAAAACGGCGCCAATCCGTAAGCAGCGTGATGACGTCATCCTAAGTAAACAATTCATTCATAAACAAGCTGACGTTATTTCATACAGACAAGAATGATAAATGGGCCACTGATGTAAACACAATACGACGTAAGTTTTATTGTTGAAAACTTGATAAAATAACGTTTTTTTCTTTTTATTTCATTTGTTTAATAATTTCTATATATCTTCGCAACAGTAGGGTGCGAAAACCGAACAGCGTTATACGAAAATCAGCACCGGAAGTTATTCCCGCTTGAAAAATAACATTAGTGATTTTCCTTATTTCATCGTGTTAGAATCGAAATAACATCGGCCTGAGGGGTGTATATCGGCTATTTAACACCGGTATTGTCGTTTTGATGCGACAAAATTAACCACTCAGGCCTACGGCCTTCGTGGTCAATTCCTACGCATCAAAACTCCAAACCGGTGTTAAATAGCCAATATACACCTCTCAGGCCGATGTTATTTCTTAAATAACAAATTAAATAAAATATTTCAAAGTTGATAGTGTCATATTAATACTATAAAAATGTATCTTTTTTCGCAATTATTGTACATATTTATTGTTTTCATCTCATACATGTATAGATAAAATAAAACACACTATTGTTGTTGTTGTTTTTTTTCGAATTGTATGTTCATGTATAATAATAATAATAATCAATAAATGTGAGAGTTGATCTGTGTTTATTAATTATTGCACGGATGTATATTACAATGTGATATAAATCCGTGATTATTGTAACCAAACTAAGTGACAAACATTCATTTTGGAAAATCTGTAAAATATTTGTTCTGTTCTGTAACGATATCAAATATCTACTCAAAAAACGGGAGAGACCGGACAATAAACGTGTGGTACTATTCGCCGGTCACTAGTAAATCCCGTTCAAAATAGACCAGGAGAGACCGGGAATTACCGATAGGAGTACATCCCTCTATAAATAGATTTTCGGAATATTTAGGTCATCAACTCATCATTCTATTAACAGCTTTCGGATACATGTACATGTACAACAATAACATACCATAATAACCCACTGTGTACTACAAAATGATAAAATAAAAATACCCCGAAGAGCGCGATTTATTGACGGAAAAGGTTATTTCATTTGAAAAAGTTGCATTCCGAAATTCTCCATTTCGCTATTCATTTTACATATCGCGACATTTCATTTTTAATTAATAAGCAAGCACCCTCATACAGATCGGAATGATCGGCTTTTATCATGACCGACTAAAAGGCTTGAGAAGTTGCTGTCGCCCTTTCACAAAATCTGATTTCATTCCATAAAGGGCGCCGCGCTTCGGCGCGGACGCCAATCAAGGTCTGTTTCGACCGTTTCGAAGGTCTTGTCCAAAATTAGGTTTTGTCAAAGTATAAAGTAAATCCATTAATTAATTACCAAGTTACACTCAAAGTAATAATCAGTTAAATTTCAATAAATTGATGTTCAAGGTAAATGTTATAAAGTAGCTTAGGTCAATTGAGTTTGTTATACATGAACCCATTTATTAATAACAAATTTATAGCCAGTCACAGCAAATAAATTAAAATTTGACCTCCAAGGTCAACGTCATATATACTAAAATGTCTAAGTATGTCTCCTTTTTCAATGGTCCATCAAAAATAATGATTATGTTTAAGTTTGAAGACGATCCATTCAAAAATAACAAAGTTATAGTCACTAATAGCAAAAATTAGCAAAAAAGCACAATTTAGGCATTTGACCTTGAAAGTCAATGTCAATTATAAATGAAAGTCAACATCATCGTCACCGTGTCAGAATGTAACTTTGCATCATCATCATCATCATTATTATCTTACATTTTTATCACCTGTATCATTAAATGTATAGCTATTAGTATAATTTGCATGGCTTCATTACAATAATAATAATAATTATTATAATAACAACAGAAATAAAAAAACAAACAAAAAACATAATATCGTCACCGTGTCAGAACGTTACTTTGCATTATCATCATTATCATCATCATCATTATAATCATTATCATCTTATATTTTTATCACCTGTATTATTAAATGTATAGCTATTATCAAAATCACTAGTAAAAAGTGCATGGCTTCACTACAACAACAACAATAATAATAATAATAATAATAATAATAAAAAAAAAAAAAAACAAAAAAAAAACACAAAATAGAGAAAAACATAATCCCTAAAGAAAGACCAACACGAGAAAATGTTGCAGGCTCGGTTTGATTGAGCCTATTCATGGACGGTACTGGAAAGTACAAGTTACTTTCCACGCCCCCTAGCACCGGTGTAAGCAGAATTCAACATTTAACACGAACTGGTACACTTTGGAATTTAGAAACATCCGCAGATGTGTTCATATGACTGTCATCATGGAACCTTCAATGTGACACGTAAGTGCCATTCCATGAAAAGCGGCATATGGTCCCCCAAGTGAAAAAATGCGTGACGACATTGTCACCGTGTCAGAATGTTACTTTGCATCATCATCATCATCATCATCATCATCATCATCATCATCATCATCATCATCATCATCATCATCATCATCATCAAAACGTCCTCACGTCTATCATTATTGAAATCATTTTCATCATCACCCTCATCACAAATCATCCCCATTATCTCTTCGGGGAGTTATATTTGTTGAGAGTTGTATGCGGTGTATACGTAACACTGCCATACATCTTTCTTTTTGTAATTCCATAAGAAACAAACATAATAAGTGTAGGAAAAATATACACCGACAAGACGAACTACAGTTTAAAATGTGACTTATAAGTCGGTGCTAGGTGTCGAGAGGGATGTTGCACTTATTCATTATCCCTCATGTACAGACTCAATCAAACCGAGTCTGCAATTCTTATGTAATTTTGTTGTATACTTCACAACAGCAGGTTTCAAGTGCTGTGTGGCAGCTGTAAAAATTTGCCCCCTACTTTACTTCAGTGTTGATATATTTTTTGGTCCTTCGGGATCATTGATGCCAACACTATACAGTGTTGAGAATTGAGTACCGCTCAAGCCGGTGCTAGGGGGCGTGAGGGGTGTTGCACTTATTCATCATCCCTCATGTACAGACTAAATCAAACCGAGTCTGCAATTCTTATGTAATTTTGTTATAAATAAACAAATAAATAAATAAATAAATAAATAAAATAAATAAAAGGGTAGATAGATAGATAATTTTATTGACGTAAACAGTACTAGTTTTTTTGTCATACAATTGCATATACATAAATATCATAATTTTATCATGTGATTTAATAAACAGTGAACACAATTTATATTGTCAACATGCTGTTTGTGGAGGAATAATAAGATGTTTACATATTTATAAATCAATATCATAAACAAAATCAAAATGAAGTAAATTCCTTTCATAAAATTGGCAAAGTTAACAAAGCAAAGACTTTCTAAGTATAAAAGCATTGTAAATAAATTTCGAAAGATTTCTAATTGTAGCTTGATTATCACTTTTAAAAAGCTCTGTAAATCTAATAACATTAGGTCTTCTATAAAAATATGCTTTGATATATTGTTTTCTAAAATCTTCGCACAACGGACATGATATAACAAAATGGTATTCATCTTCAATATCTCTGTTTTGACAAAAAATACAATAACGCTCATTTCAGTGTTAACTATTATGCTATTGGTAAATGAGAGTCACATGAGATCAACAGATCTTAATGAAATCGTCTGCTATGGTATCTGCTTAAACGTGTGTATATTGGTTATTAATGTATTGTGTACTTGGACGTGGAAGTTAAAAAAACTCTCAATTATAAGATCAATTTAGAAGAAACGTTGTCTTCGACTTGACAACGGGATATTGCAATAGAATAGTAAAATATATAGCCACAAAAGAATAAAAAGCAAACTTGAAAAAATATTCCAGATTTTACAGAATACCGTTAAGGCCATCGTGGTTATACGTTAAAATACAGAGGGCAACAATGCGAAAGTGCGACAGTGCGATGACAACAATACGACAGTGCGATGACGACAATGCGACAGTGCGATGACGACAATGCGACAGTGCGAAGGCGACAATGCGATAACGCGATAGTACGATGACGACAGAGCGATAGCGTTATCGCACTGTCGCCATCGCACTTTGTCGTACTGTTGTCTTCGCATTATCGCACTGTCACCATTGCATTATCGCACGTTCGTCTTCGCGTTATCGTACTGTCGACTATTGCCTTCTGGTTGACGGCTCTAAACTGCTGGCGAATAAGCTGACGGTATAGAATATGGGATTATTTTACTTGTGTCAATATTTTTTTTAACTTCTTTTCCTTTTCCTATTTATTATTTTTTGTTTGTTTCTTTTCTGTTTACTAATAATGTTTAAATAAAATTATAAATTAATAATAAGAATCATTTTGTATATAAATACTGAAAGAGTTATACATAGACGGAAAATGTAATAAATTGTGTGAAACTTTAATACACAATGTAATAGAAATATTTCAGATGAAAATCATCTTATGTTGACATTTAAAATATGCAAAAAAATTAAAATCATTGTTTATTACTTGTATAAAAAAGACAAACAAATTATATTCATAGATCGTCATTAGTGGTTTTATTGTTTTGTAAGATGTATATTTTATTATATTACTTACATTGTAGATAAAGAAATTTACGTATACACATAATTTTTTCTATATATCTAACATAAGTGGTCAACAATTTTCACTTTAAGATTAACATAACAGCAGATCCTACTGTATGTGTAACTGGTCAGCATATTGTACTATAGCCAAATGATTCCGCTTGTGGAAATAGTGAGACAATGTGTTTCAATGTTGAAAATACATCTATCATCTATATTTAATCCAGAAAAAATCTCACTGTTTATTTTTGTTGTTTTTGTTGTTGTTTTATTTAAGACAAACATGCAAAATTCGCATTACCAACTACCTCCCGGTAGGTCGGGATTAAGAATAACCAACTACCAGCTAGTAGGTAGTAGGTTTTTTGAATATCCAACTACCAACTACCTATCAAATTGACGCTTCTTTAGATTTTTATCAATATCTAAGATCGAGCCATTTTTGGTGCTTGGTGAACATAGCGCTTTTATATTTCTTAAAGATAGTAAATAAATATGATTAAAAAAAAAATATATATAAAAGATATACTAGATTTCTGTGTCCACTTGTTTTATATATAGCCAAAGTGATTTTAGCTCAACCATGAGAAACTGCTTATAAACAGAGGTAATTGATATTTGCAGTGAAGTTTTAATTCATTTTGCAATGTTATGGTGGTTTATGGTTTATGCCATATTTTCTTCTTATACTATATGGTCAGCAAACTTAACATACGGTGCTTTAGGTACACATGTATATTAGAATCTGCTGAAGAAATAAGAAAAAATTATGGCATAAACTATTTTTTATAACATTGCAAAATAAATTAAAACTTCACTGCAAATATTATTAACATCTGTTCAGAAGCAGTTTCTCAAGGCTGAGCTAAAATCACTTTGGCTATATATAAAAACAAGTGGACACAAAAAACTAGTATATCTTATACATTTCCTTTTTTAAATTTATCATATTTATTTTCTATCTTTAAGAAATATAAAAGTGCTATGTTCACAAAACACCAACAATGGCTCGATCTTAGATATTGATAAAAAATCTAAAGAAGCGTCAATTTGATAGTTAGTTGGTAGTTGGATATTCAAATAACGTACTACCTGCTAGCTGGTAGTTGGTTATTCTTAATCCTCCACTACCTACCGGGAGGTAGTTGGTAATGCGAATTTTGCATGTTTCCCTTAAACAAAACAACAACAAAAAACAACAAATATAAACATTTATATCTTAATTTCCTGTTATCTTGACAACGAGGGGACATTTCAAAATCACTATGTTGTGTTATTTTTTCCATCAAAGCTGCAAATTCTCGATGGGTCTGGATAGAGTGAAGGGCTTTCAGCGTTGGTTACACGTTACCTTAAGATCGACCTGATGCCATTTTGAGCCTCTCACAAGTCCAAATTTTTCTTGGAGTTGAGTGGGGCGGCAGTCACCCTTAAAAACTCCGTACAGAAGAGGGTACTCCCTCTCTAGCACCCCGATGTATCTGATAAATAGGGCATGGTTTTCACTATTTGAGGAATCAAAAGAGAGGGTGAAAAGGCGTGAAAACACGTCTATATGAGGTAAAAGGTAAAACATATATAACAAGAGCACCGCTAGGCGGAGCATTATATGTCCGAAAGTGCTTTTTGTAGTAAGGATGAAGCATTTGTAAGACATTACATAAATTAAATAAGGTATTACCTCCTTCAAACAGCAATCCTCCAATAAAGTTTGAATATTGTGGGCCAAATGGAACTTAAGTTATACTCTGGAAACTACTGTTTTCAAATTTAAGGTAATAGCGACCTTGGACTTTGACCTTGTGACCCCAAAATCAATAGATGTCTTCTATCCAGTAAAGTTATATATGTTTTACCTTTTACCTCATAACGGGAATGACGCGATGACGACAGTGCGATGGCGACATTGCTATAATGCAATGACGACAGTACGTCAATGCGACAGTGCGACGGAGCAATGACGACAATGCGACAGTGCGATGGCGACAGTGCGATAACGCGATAGTACGATGACGACTCTCGCATTGTCGCCTTCTGTATTTTAACGTATAACCACGATGGCCCTGACGGTATTCCGTAAGATTCAGTTTTATTGCTACTGTCTACAACCCCTAGCATCGGCTCAAGACGAATTACCCATTAAAATTATAAATTTTGCATTTAGAGGATCCGGATATTTTAGCATACAGCTGCATAAGATATTACAATCTTCATTCTGAAGAAAATGGTAGCCAAAAAACCAAATTAAAATAATATTAGAAGTTATAAGCCATCATTACTTCTGAAATGGCTAAAAAGGAGATTTTAGTACAGTATGTTATTATATTGTGTCCTTTCAAGAAAAAGTAAAATAACGCATTCATCAATGTTCACTTTGTTCTCCGTTCCTTTTCAATTGCAAGTCTTCAGGTAATCGGATTTTTTAGTTTTGGATACTAACGCAAAAAGCACAGACCGAACAACTATTTGTACAATATGTTAGTTGAACGTTCGAGTGTTCGAACACTGATATATTATCTCTTTTTTAAACTAAACCTCAGCTGTGCTTTAATCAAATATGTCTTAGTTGTTCTTCTTTATCCCGTGCTTTATTTAACACTAAAGAAGTAAGTAGGGAAATAAAGAAATATGCAGATTAATAAAAATTCAGAAATCTTTATCTTTTAAGCACCATTCCCTTTTCCTTAACCTTGTAAGTGATTACTTTTTCTTTATGGACAGTTCCCTATTTAAAGGAAAAAATTCAAATAGATGGGAACACAGCAATAACGATTTAAATTATTATATTTAGTCATTTTAAACATCAAACATTCTATTAAATATTTAATCCATGACCTGTGTTTGGTTATTGTGACTGAGTCGTTTGACAATGTTTTTATTACAGATTAAGAGTTATAGATGTACGGTTTAATAAGCTTGGTCATAGTTTAGCACGATTATTTCGTGCTCACTGAACTGGAAGTGTATATGTAATTAACAGACGGGTAGATACGCCACTCGAGGACTTCGCATTGTACTGTACAGGTCGTATTGCCCACCCTCTCATCCCTTTAACCGTTGTGAGTCTTAAGGCCTCAACAGACGGTAGGATTTGAAGTACAACACCAATTAAAACTAAGATGTACAGGCAAATCTTAATGTGTGAAGTCTACTATTTCTTGAATTCGGAAACCTTAAGTCTAGATGTAAGGGATAGGACATGTTCTATTTTGATAGTCTTGTTGTATAGATTTCTACAGACCTCCCACAAAGACAAGTTTTAGATTACCAAATTATCTTCTGATAATGGGTGTAATGAATGAAATTCCTGAACAATTAGAGCTAAAAGGTAAACAAAGTAGTAAGATGGGGTAAAAATGATTTTGAAAAACTCTTCAGGAGACCCAAACCAAAGTTGTGTTATGTTCGAATTCCAAAATATTCCGGAAATGAAAATGAGACGGTATTGAACTGTTCTCTAATTAGGGGAGGGGAGGTAGTTTGTAGGCGGTCAGATACTAGTAGCTCAGTCAGTAGAGCCGCAGTACGGTAATCCGAGGGTCCCAGGTTCGAGTCTCGGTCAGGCTTCACATAAAAAAACAACATTTTTTTTTAAATGGAGGTGTTTCAATCATTACTCATGGCGTTAAAAATTATTAAGTGAGTAAAGTATGTAAAGCATATCAATTAGGAGGGATCCTTTTTAGGGAAACCTCAGATGATTCCTACAGTGAAGAATTACCGTCTGAATGCAAGTGTTGTATCGCTTTGAAAATTGTACATCTTATCTCTAATTAGAGCTGTACCACTAAACCCTACCGTCTGTTGAGGCCTTTAGACAATATGTTCTGACTTAAGATAGCCATTATTTCATTTAATTACATCAAGATAAGCCAAATGTTATAATATATAACTGTAGTCTGTGACTGAAGCACGTTTTTAACTTTACTGGCAGTAAAGCTTTTGGTACTTGTTAGCCGTAGTTACTAATCAAGATAAAAGTTTATTCTATAAGCTGTGAGCTAGTTCAGAGGTTTATCTTTGCTGTGTATAAAATAATATTGAAACAATGCGAAAGCCTTCATCCTGTTTCAGTGTTGTTGTTTATTCTGTCCCAGACTAAAGGTCTTATAACTCTTATTAGGAGACAAATGATTAATTTTCGTTTCAGCGAAACATATAAGAAAATAAAGGATTTTACCTGTACTGACATCCGATATTATACAGTGATACCTTAACCATTAATCTATTGTTATCGTTTTGTTAAAGAAGTCAACAAGTTTGATATAGATATGACAGCTGTATAATTATGTATTGTTTTTAATATATATGTAAAAACCTCATAATGTATGTTGCCTGTAATCATTATGTAAGAACTACATTTTCTATCGTAATGGAATAATAAACTAAATCTCGTTTTTATTTTATCAAGAGGTATATTGTTTCATAAAAGTCACGTTGTCAAGATTTAGGCGGGTTTTTTTCGGTAAAAAACGTAAGGTTTTAGCGTGGGCACTCATGAATTCACGTCACAATTGTATTCAAAATCGAAATTAAGGCTGTAAATTGTCATTGTATTCACAATAGAAAGTGTTCCTGAAAAATAGGATTAACACAACATCGGGCTAACACATTCATTCACTTTAACTATGAATTCGCGAAGAAAAATTTGCTTGCAAATACTAGCTAACATTAATTCTACACGACTAAAACCTTTCTTTGTCATAACTGCCATTTCACATCATAGTTTATGACACAAAAGTATTATCCTGTCATTTCCAATACATTTTGAAAACATGTACAAATACAGGTTTCAGGATATTGATGCATCTGGTGCATATTAGTAAAAATGCCATTAATAAGACCATGCAATATTATTGAATGCTAACAATTTATGCAAAAAGCAAAGAGTCTGTTGGCACCGCTTGGACAAACAAAGAAGTAAAACGTTTACATCCAAAAAATGTAAACCATGCCACTCAGTTTGAACAACGAGGTACTCTATTAAATGCATGCCAAATGCATTTGTCCTGACTTTGCAGCCTTTAACAACACAGCATTTAAGAACAAGTGATTGAATCAAACTATCATACACTGTTACTGCCATACATATTTTAACTGACGAAATACTCTCAATAATAAGTGTTACATTAAGAAACAGATCCACAGCCAGATATAGCCAGAAAAAGAAATATTAAAAGTCGTTAGCCGACTCAGTTGCTGACAAGACTGATCATCAAAGGGTAGATTGCACGAATGTTAGTTTTCATCTTTCATAATTGCCAACTTTATTCACCTTAAACTTGGTTTCATACAAGCTATTACTAATTTTAACTGTTTTTACTATGATAAATGAAATAAATTCTAATAATACTAGATGGTATTTCCAACACTGATATATACGTTTAAAATATATAACACTAATCTGATAACAATGATTCAGATGTCACTTAACCGATATAATTATTTATACTAGTTTCATTGTCATTAAAGTAAAAACGAAAGACATTGTTCAATGTTATTAAATAGTCTAATGTTATTTGGCTTTAAAATCAATGGTTTCAGTCGACAATACATTCATACCGATAAATGTTTTACATTAGCTATATTTGTCGATCCGACCAGTTTAACAATTTTGTTTTTACATATCAAATTTTGTTGATATATTTAATCGTTAATGTGCATTTTACTTAAATTGTAAGATGATTTCTTATATTTTCCTTTAATCCTTGTAACTAATGAGCAAACGTGTTGAACGCGATGGAGTTAAAATGTTTTCTTTCAATATTCGTCAGTCAAAACAAAATCTGGAAAAAAAGAAACCTCTTGGAAGCAATGGAAACATGAAAATTACATGGAGATATAAGACCTGAATTGATTTTGTATGTTCAAAGGGGATAAAGAAAAGCGCACACCCCTCATGTTCCATTATCTTTTAAAGTGGTATTCAGTCTCCAAAACAAAATGTGATCCTGAAGAACAATGCTTTTTATATGAATAGAAAAAATACTTGCGCTTTGTAAATTCAACTTGATACCAAATCGACGATATCAATGAGCATTTGGTTGAACTATAACAATTTATTGTACGTACTCAGTTGTACTCAATTTGTTAAGTATTTTGTACTAAATCTGAATGAAGTTTACTGCATAATATCGTACAGTCATCTGTTGGTCATGGATGTTAATATAAAAGCAAAGTTGTAACTAAGAAATTTACCCATGCTATTAAAGAATGTTATTTTGGCAATTATTTATTTATTAGAACAACCTTATATCAAATATAAGTTGTCAGTGATCAGCATGGTAAAGAACGATAAAATCAAGTAAAGATAAAAAGCATAGTCAACCAATCAAATTATCTTATATTTATATGAAAAGGTCTATTACCTTACATAACAATAAGATATTCAAACAGACCTCTTACTTTTAATATATATTTCCTAAATAAAGTTATTAAAGGCGTTATACCGGTTTTAATTATGTTTACAAACATCAGATGTTTAGCTGGTCGGAAATATCTTTATTTTGGTGGTACATGTGTTTACTTTTCTATCAAAATCGTTATGTTAGGAATATTTTCACAAATAAAACATGAATTTGATGTAGAATTGAATATTCTTTAAGTTATCGTTACAAATTTATTCAAATATAAATTCTAATACGATTTTAGACGGTTCAAAGCTTGTGCTCAAAATCCCGGCAAGATATTGCCGAGATACAAAATTGCACAATATTTCGTCGCACAGTACAATTAGACTAAACAACTAGATACATGAGTATCAAGATTCGGTAACAAATCGAGCGGTAGACGTGTTGGTAATTATATTCCTCTGAAAAATATATTTTCAGTATAACATTTCATAGCAAGGTGTAAATCCATCCCTAAAGTAAAGTGTTATACACACCGCTAGCATAATTTTATCTCCCGTTTCGTGATCATTCGTTACACACACTCCATGAAATTGTTTTGGACAAAACTTTTCTTTCATATAAACGCTTCAGTTTATGTGTCAGTACATTGACACCGAGCCGAACAATTTCTACATAAAAGTCCACTTAATCCGAACGTAACAGTGAAAATTAAATTGACTTTCCCAATGACATATGTTTGAAAAGAACCCCGCCAAAAAAAAAAAAAAAAAAAAAAAAAAAAAATAAATAAATAAATAACAAAAATACAACAACAAACAAAGACATTTATTATTCAGGTGAATATACAGTTTAAATAAAAGAAATCTACATCAGTTACAAATACATGTATAAAATATATAACTTACGGTTAAGTGTCTTCTTTACTCCATTCACATTCGAATTAAGTGGTATCGCGAGTATGCACAAGGTTTATGTTTAAAATGTTTTCATTTCAAATGTTTATATTAAATAAGAATAGCGCATTTGATCACAGAAAACCTATAACAATCTTGTTCTAAAGAATTAAGTACAATATATTAGCTCTTTTGCCTGAATCTATATAGTTTGAATCATAAGTTTCAACGCTTTTATTTTTGATATTATTTTTGCAGTTCGGTTTGTCTCTTAACCAATGAAATTTTAACAACTCATGCCTTAAGGCAATACAATACAAAGGTCTATTTATAGATAAATTAATAAGGCTAAATAAAAGTAGTTATTTAAAGACGAATATCATGATTCTGTGTTTGGCTTGTTCAAACATTCAAATGATATATGATGAACACGGTTGATTGATTTTAAAATTTATCTATTCTATTTTTACAGTCAACCCTGTGTTAAAGACAATTTACGTGTTAAGACCACACTGTAAATAAAAAACATCCTTTGAAAAAACTTAATTGATAACAAAACAACAATGCAAACTCCGAATAAAGATACTGGTCTATAGGGGCCGTGATTAGTATCTCTTTTCCTGTGGATCGCACATCTATTTATTTATTTATTTACATTATTGTCTGCCAAGTTATACGGTATAATAGAAAGAAAATGATCTAGTTTATTGGTAATGTTCAACTCCTTTGCATTTCTATTGTACCTCATAGTCCAATGCTTATCTGAGTTGGCAACATCAAACTGTGGCAAATATCACATGTTAAAAACAGAAGGTATGTAACTGTCATCAAAGTTTATGACTTAATATCCATGCCTGCTATATATATAATTTACAGGTCAATGAAGTCAGATTTTTAAATTTCACCCATGGAAAAAAGTGCTACTGTATATTTTATATTTGTTAAAAAACAAATATAAACAATAAATATGTATGTAAGCAGGCGAAGTAAAAATTAATATTTATCTTCCAGAAGTTTTTTTTCTCTGACATTTTTTAGCTTTAACTATTAATTTTTTATATCAAATTTAGATAGTAATTTTGTTTTGTTTTCTCAAAACGGGTGTATGATGACGGCATTAAATTGTGTATTGAAATACGTATGTAAGCAGGCGGAGTCAAAATTAATATTTATCTTCCAGAAGTTTTTTTTCTCTGACATTTTTTAGCTTTAGCTATTCATTTTGTTATATCAAATTTAAATAACAATGTTGTGTTGTTTTCTCAAAACGGGTGTATGATGACGGCATTAAATTGAGTATTGAACCTTGATAATCGAATTATTACTGCGCGCTGTATAGTTAGCGAGTTTTTTTGTGAACAACCCCTATTGTCTTTAATCGATTGATATTTTAAATAAAAGTATTATATTTTATTGCCATATTGAACATATTTGCACCCGACACAATTTTATTCAATATAATTAACCGCTGTTCAGGAAAATATATGGAATTTGTCATTTTTCGTTAAAATACATTCAATATGTCACTTAATAATAATCTATTTCTGTAATGACTATTTCCTTTTTTGAAATGTAACACTTAAAAAAAAAACATAATTCACGTATTGCATTGGCTTACAAATAAAGCATCCCACTTAATAAGTTTTGAAGTATAAGATGTTTGATTGTTTTTATTTAAACCATATTTTTCTATTTCAATAGAATTATACGAAAATATGTGCCAATATAAGATTGATAATTATAATATTTATTTGATCACACCTCGTTATTTTTATTGTTTGTATACTATGATATTTTAACCTTCAAACTTCAAAGTCTTTTTGAAATCGAGTTGATATTATTTACAGATATCTAAATGCCATTGTTTTGTAAATAATTTTATAGCTGTCCTGTTGAATAATATAATCGTTTCAATTTGCCATAATTGTATAGGGTATACATGGGTTTAACAGCAGCGACTCAAATAGCAATCATTTACATGCTTAGGTGAATTATAATTCACGGTCACCCGAACACAGTATTGTTATAATTTGTTTATTGGTGTTTGAGGTAACCACCGTGAAAAGATTCGTCTACTTTTTACCATAACTACCAATGAAATATTGTCATTGAGAATTATTTGTTCGCCATCGTTCAAATATCCTTTGATAACGTCTCAACAAATGTTCGTTTAGTTTAACCGTTTATTTGAATCCAGGCTTTAAATTCTTTACAGCGCTATAATGTTTAAATGTCAAACGTGCAACGCTTATTTAAGTCTGTATGGGATACTGTTTTGTGTTTTGTGTTCCAATTTAATAATAAGCTATGGCAACCTATTGCGCTTCCATCAGTGTGTTAGTGTGTCTTTTAGTAAAGTTTCAGAACAAAGATTAACACAAAACACGACATTCAATAAACGCATCCACCAACATAACACGTGTGTTTGATACAAACGCCTTCTGTTTTTGTGAGACAAACATTTGATTTTAATCAAGACACAGTTATTTTGAAAACAAGAATACACTAGGGTCGTCATGATCGTTAATGGTATCAATGTCAATGGTATTCTTGTGAATAGGGCATTGTCTTGATGGAGCAAAACATCCTTAATAAGGTTTTAGCGGCGTTTAAGTTCAATTATTTTACTTTCTATGAAAAGATATGTCCTAGGTGCATCATTAATTGTTTTTCCTTTCATTGATAATCTTCCTTTATAATATCAAAAATATCCAAGAAAACCAAGACAATCATTTATCTAGCTGAAAAACTTAAACAGACAGGCAGTGTGAACAAATGTACACCTTCCAAAATTGTTCAAAAGAAGGCTTTCACCTTATCAAACAGCCCAAATATTTCAAAAATGAAAAAAAGTAATCGAGGTTGACTCCTGATACTTCTTTTGAAAAGCATATTCCTTGAGCAAGAATGTGACATTATATGTTATATTAATGTCGCTTTAATTAAATACGAACATTTAAAGAATATGAAAATTGCTAGTCTTAATCCATTGTCTTGGCCTGAGTAACCTCTAGAAATATATCCTTATTCATTTCGTTCAATAAGCATAAACTTGGATAATGGAGACAAATTTTCAAAACAGTATCTCTACATCATTACATCATATATGCTCATTTTAAAAAGAGTGAAGACTACATTTGAAAAGTGTGGGCACTACATTAAATCCTGTCCTTAAATTATGTTTATGTGGTGTAACCAAAATGTGAATGATGTTTGATGTCACTATAAGGAAATAAATGCATTATCTTACAGTGACCATAGCAACTACTGTCGATATTTTTATATTTCTTTATATTTCGAGTCAACTTTTAGAACATAACTAATAAGTATAACAGAAAAAAATGTATTAACTCTCAAATAACTGTATGTATTTAAAATTGATAAAAATTCATTTTATATATTGTTACAAGATTGGTAGACAGACAGTGTCCTTGATAGGCTTGTGCGGCGTGGATAGACATAATACAAGCTTTCAACTTATCGTGATGCAGAGTACAATGGTTTATTTATATACAGTACTACTAACATACACATTTAGATATTCCTTTCACAATTGCTTGCACTTATTTTCAATTAAGATGTGGATTTTTAGAGGGATTATTCATCCATCTTCATATTTACTACCTTGGATGTAAAAGGGTGTCTTTGGGAGGGAGGGCATAGATCCGGTTACGTGACTATGGTTAACTCCAAATGCTCATTTTGTTTTCTGTTTGGTTTTAAATATTATTTTCGCTATACAAGGAGTCGTTGTACTATACAAAAGTGAAGTTCAAACGCGTGTACACTTCCCAATAGATAAGCGAACACCCCAATGCACATATCATACTTATGTTCAGCTTAACTACAAGTGGTCGTTAAAAAGTTTTAATGGTTTTTAATTTTTTTATTCAATTTATGTAAATAAGGCAACACAATCATTTCAATATTGATCAATGAATGTCTATTTTTTTTAATTTAAATCTATTTGCTTCTACTATTCAATTGTTGTTACAAATAAAAGTTGCATAATACATGCATTATACAGTTTCTGCGTCGATTTGCTGACAGATAATATGATATTCAAATATTTGTTTAGAAATTACGTTAGAACATACGTGATTACTCATATTACATTTCTGTTTTTCTTCATTACAAAAGGTTTATTCATGAATATAAAGGCTCGTAGTTTTGTCATTCCAATTCAGTATTATAAATATTTAATGTTCAAATGAACACGGCATAAAAAGTAAATATATTCTAATTTGCTATGCTTTTTCCCCTCACATGAATATTTCTATTTAGAAAGACGTCTCAAAGGATCTATGTCGAACAGATTTTTCTCATTTCTTACTAATAATTTGAAGGACATCTTATATCTACTACAAAACGATCAATTGAAATTTATAATATATGTAAAAAAATCAGTTTTATTCAATGTGTATTTATGTAAGAAAACTAAAAGAAGGGATGGTGAGATTTAAAACGTTAACAGATTTAAGTATAAAAAGCCGTATAATATTATGTAAAGCAGATGAAACAAAAAAGTATTATTTCAATATCAAGTTTGTACTTGTACTGTTTAATTTTGATCTTTAATATGTAAATAAAATAAATATAAACTAACTAAGAACATAAGCACAAATTAATTGATGAACATACTAAATTCAAATTTAGGTGTAGGTTTAAGTTAAACAAGCAAATTCGTTGAATTTATATCCCCCGACAAGTACTGGTTATTACTTGCACAACAAATGAAACCACAAGGCTTTATTTATATATTTATCATGGCGTATACAGTAATATTCTTTGTACATAATAAATATTCAGGGCAATAAAAGAGCCTTAATTAACTCGGTGTTAAATAGTTATATCTGGACATGGCCATGAGATGTTAATTGCCTTTTTGTATCCATAGTTCCCATAAAGTTTTGTTTTAATCAATACAGCAGTTGCAAAAAATAGCAATATTTCTCTATATGCATACTACATAACTAATCAAGGGCCATAACTCTGTAATGAAGGGTCTGGTCTGAACAAGGCAACAAATTATGCACATCTCCTCTTGGTATTGAAAGTCTCAATAAAGTTTCAGCCAGTAGTTGCAGAGAAGTAGCACGGAAACGATTATTGCTCTACATGCATACTGTATGACTAATCAAGGACCATAACTTTGAGTTAAAGTGTCTGACCGAAACAAGGCAAGGATATGCGCATCTCCTCTTGTTTGTGAAGGTTCCCATACAGTTGCGTTGAATTCCAGCCAGTAGTTGCATAGAAGCAGCGCATAAATGATTACTGACCTGAACAAGGCGACGATATGCGCATCTCCTCTTGGTATTGAAGGTTCTCATAAAGTTTCGTAGAATTCAAGCCAGTAGTCGCATAGAAGTAGCGCGGAAACGATTATTATTCTATATGCATACTGTATAACTAATCAAGGGCCATAACTCTATGTTTAAGTGTCTGACCGGAACAAGGCGACAATTTGCGCATCTACTCCTGGTATTAAAAGTTCCCATAAAGTTTCGGTGAATTTCAGCCAATAGTTGCAGGGAAGTAGTGCGGAAAAGATTTTTGCACTATATGCATACTGCATAACTAATC
Source organism: Ruditapes philippinarum (assembly GCF_026571515.1). Taxonomy (NCBI): domain Eukaryota; kingdom Metazoa; phylum Mollusca; class Bivalvia; order Venerida; family Veneridae; genus Ruditapes; species Ruditapes philippinarum. The sequence goes on along the minus strand of NW_026853525.1, from coordinate 136,634 downwards.
AAGGGCCATAACTCTGAGTTAAAGTGTCTGACTGGAACAAGCTAACGATATGCGCATCACCTCTTGATATTGATGATTCCCATAAAGATTCATTGAATTCCAGCCAGTAGTTGCAGAGAACAATACCCCACTCTCGATTCCATCGGCGAGGGATAATAATCAAAAGGATATACGAATATGAACCTACGTATCGATTTTGTCTGCTCTTTTAGCCGAAATGAAACAAACTTAACATTTTATTAATGGTATTATAATAAACTACTTGTACATATATAGATTTAAATGTTATAAATTGGAATGTTCCTGATTTTCCGTTTATCGGGCAATGTCAAATGCTTATATTCTCAAACAATGATGCTACATGCTGATTATTAAACAACGATTGTAGGGTCTAAACATTTTTACTCAGTTTAAACATGTTAGAGTTTGCAAATGTGACTGACTTATGATTTATGATAGATGTAAAATTATTTTATTATTTTTATAATATTTTTCGCTTGTAATAAAACAACTTTTGGAAATGGCGGTCGTGATAGAGACTAATATATATTTCCGTTTTATTATTGTATATAACGGAATTATGTTTGGTATGGTGCATTTTTTTTCAACCTTTAATAAATGTTCGTTTTAATGATTTAATCAAGTTTTTTGTTTAAACTAAATAATATCATCGCCATTTGAACTTATTATTCAGATCAAGACTGCTTGTATTTTTGAGCAATTCGTCTGAAATGGAGGCTACCAGTGGAAAAAACAGATGTTGATATACGGAAATTTTACTCAAACTTGTTACTAAGCAAAAATTAAATGAAAATGTGTAAGCTTGTTATATAAGATGTAATTTTATTTCTTAGATTGAGCTTTAAAATAGTATATTCATGAATGGCGTACACATTACACAACAAACAAACACATTTTCATCTAATACAGAATCATACAAATATCCTCTATATAATATTTTGTATTTATTCATACGTTCAATCGGACATTTCTATTTTAACTTAAATGCCATTGATTCGTGTATTTCGCCTTAGCCTTTTTGCTATAAATATACTTGTTGATTAAGAACAAATAAATACATCTGTCTTTTAAAAGATGACATATGAACAGATAAAATAGTAAAAATACGCTGAACCTACTATGTACATCTTGAATTCCTACTTAATACAATTTGACCGTCAAAGCAAATAATTGCCGCTGCTAACCAAATTAATATGCTTAATAATTGTTTACAATGATTTGATGTAAATCATGTTAAAAATGCTCTGTCAGCTTTATTTAGTACCGTTGTCATTGGCGAAAAACATAACATAATAAAACCTACATTATTATGTTAATAAGAATCACGCCGACGGTGTCGTAAATAGCAGCAATGTAGATGGTAAACAGAAAAAAAATCAAACGAATACATCATAATTTTGTCTACAAATGCCTTTTGTCCGTAATTGGCATAGCAGAGACGAAAATTGTAGGCCGTTCATTTAAAGTTTTGTATTACTATACTTAAAAACGAACCTATTTATACACCTCTTAATATTCTTTATTTATTAACTTTACAATATTAGACACGTTTTCACTTCAAATGTAAGGCTAATATGAAGTTCAGCGTGACATAATGAACACATAAAATAATGTCATTATGCAAAAAGGTTGGTCTTTATGAGAAAACTCGGCTGTTATGAATAAAGAGAATTTTGATTGGCTCTCCAGTTCGGCCATTATTAATCTGCTTATTTTTTTTTCATTTTGAATTGTTTGAAAGTAGGGACATCATTTAAAAAAGAATCCCATTTGCAATACCTCACAACAACAGAATAATACATTAGTTTTATGTTCACTAAGTGCTTAGCTTTTTAGATTATGTGTAGTTAATTAATAAAATTGTCAATAATTATTATTATAAGTGTTTTCATAGTGGCCTATACTGTCATATAAGCCTTTGGCCATTATGAAAACACTTAGTTATAAAGGTAAATTTATAATAACAATAAATTTCAACAATAAGATATGCACACCCAAGGCGAGTTTACCTCAATCTTGAAGGAATGAAATAACAGTCTTACATAAATGGCTTTACAAGTACGCAAAATAATAAATAATTCCCTTGGTACTGGACCACCTTCACATTAAACAATTTTACTTTTTTTTCATATGAATATGCAATTGTCGATTTTGAGTTGTGAATACACGTTAAAGATAACGATTCCACTTTGCCAGTTACAACTTGTATGTAATAGAAGAAAGTATTAAATGGGAAAAGACGAATCAGTCATGAGCGCACAAATAGTAAATTCAAAATAATCTTCAGGATCAGTTTAATTGAACATTTTCGTGTGTAGTTCTGGTATCGACTGAATACTTTTCTGTACGAAAAATTTGCTGTGGTCATAGTATTATTTTTACAATATGTTAAGCTCTTAAATTTGGTGTTTGAAAGTCATAGTCATGGAACTACATAATAAGGTTTAGAAGCATAGTCTATTATGTTTTTGTTAAGGGGGTGAGTTGTCATACACAAATTTACCTTTATGGAATTATTGTTATTTAAAAAAAGAGTTTAAATTTGATAACTATCTTTAAAAAAGTTAAATGTAACTGAAAATGACACTCTTAGAACCTGTTTAGTTCGTTTTAGAATAATTGTATATAATATACAATACTTCTGTCTTTGCCATACATACTTATTGTAAATATGGCCACACGCATTTTAACATATCGATAGCCATTACATTTTGAAACCTTGAAACCTTTGTTTTATATCGTCTTTTACTGTATACTGATTAAAAATATACATAAAAATGCATTGACTTCTTTATATAAGAAAAGACCCACTCCTCTAAATTAACAACATGCTTTTTGTAATTCGTTTGTTAAATACAATATATTTGTAGTATTTAATTTCATCCTAGGTTTGAACCGGAATAGTTTTGTCGCATGATTGATTTGATTTACTATACGACTTTATCATCCGACATAAGTCATAAATAGTTATGGCTATAATTCCTCTTTTACGTTAACGCTTGAATCAGTACATTGACACGAAGTCGAAAACGAATGTTTCAACATAAAAGTCGACACCGAATAACCACTGCAAAGAGACCTTATAAAAAAACATATGTCATTCCATAAAAATATGATGTCTGCTTAAAATGGTGCAAATTAAAATACTACATCATCAAATTGATACAGAAAGATGAATGATAGACGTATTACAATATATAACAACTTACGGTAAAGTGTGTTCTTTAATCCATCCAATGTGTCTGAATCAAGTTACCTAGAAATTGAACACAAAGATCATCTTTAAAATGTTTTCATTTTAAATGTTCATATGAAATCACAGTAGCATATCTGGTTACAAAAAATCAACAAAAATACTTTTAACAATCTTGTCCGCAATAAATTGCCTCTTTAATCTAAATAGTTTAAATCATCAGCTGACACGCTATTTTATTTTCGCTTCGATTGAAGACTTGCTTGTTAGCCAATGAAAATTCAACAGGTCAACCATAAGGCATGCAATACAAAATAGTCTATATATTGATATTTGAATAAAAAACAACATTTTTCAACCAATGTCATGTTTCTGTTTGTCTTGTTAAAACATTCAAAGAATGTTTGCATAAGGATGATTATAAAATCAATATATTTTGTTGATACTGTCAAACCATTGTTAAAGATGACCTCTGCATGAAGACCGCAACTAAAAACAAAACATTTTCTTAAATGATGTTTTTGAAATAAATACAAAAGTGAAAACTCCGAATAAAGATCACTCGTAAATAAAGGCCATGTCTGTTAATTCTTTTATACACTGGTTAAACTGTATACAAGAATGTGATAAAAATCTTCCTGTGAGAAACTTGATATAACGTCTTAAGCGTTTTGTCCGTCATATGTTTTCGTTGAACATATCTAAAATTTTAACAAATGTACATTAATTGTTAAAATGTATCAATCATGTAAATGTTTAGTTTTCGTTTTATTTGCTCCATATAACTGTCATCTAAATAAGGGAGGCTGAAAAAAGAACCTTGTTTTGCAGTACACGATCGTTTTAATGTATAGTTTGGTTTTAATTAAGACAATTACAGTGAACCTAATGAATATCTATATGAATAGAGAAAAACAGAATCCCTAAAGAAGGCCCAACACAACACAATTGAAAATGTTGCAGGCTCGGTTTGATTGAGCCTGCTCATGGACGGTACTGGAATGTGCAAGTTACCGTCCACGCCTCCTAGCACCGGCTTAAGCAGAATTCAACATTGAACACGAACATGGTGAAATTTTGAATTTAGAAACATCCGCAGATGTGTTCATACGGCGGTTATCATGGAACCTTCAATGTGACACAGTAGTGCCATTCCATGAAAAGCGACTAATGGTCCCCAAGTAAAAGAATGATATTGCCCTAAACGAGAAAACAATGGGCGGAGCTAAATAAAATGGAGTTTTGAAAGGGGATCTGAGGTTATGAAGCCTGCATTTCACAGATAAGACGTCAAAAGACAAATTAAAAAAGCAGGCAACATATCCTAAGGGTGATTATACAGTATTAAAGTCGGAATACTGGAACCACCCAAGATGAAAATGTCCAAATAGATGAAACTAAAAGTACCACATAACATTTATACACAACAACAATGTCGTGCTGAACGATCTTAAATGATCGAAAATATAACATCATTGATTAAATGTACGGGGAGACTTTTTACAGCCGACACACGGCACAAATAACACGGATGTGACAATAAAAAAGAGAAAAACAGAATCCCTAAAGATGGTCCAACACAACACAATTGAAAATGTTGCAGGCTCGGTTTGATTGAGCCTGTTCATGGACGGTACTGGAATGTGCAAGTTACCGTCCACGCCCGCTAGCACCGGCTTAAGCAGAATTCAACATTTAACACGACTATGGTGAAATTTTGAATTAAGAAACATCCGCAGATGTGTTCATACGGCGGTTATCATGGAACCTTCAAAGTGACACAGTAGTGCCATTCCATGAAAAGCGGCGTATGGTCACCAAGTAAAAGAATGCTATTGCCCTAAACGAGAAAACTATGGGCGGAACTAAATAAAATGAAATTTTGAAAGGGGATCTGAGGTTATGAAGCCTGCATATCACAGATAAGACGTCAAAAGAAACTCTCAGTGAGTCGTATATCTATTTATTTATTTGCATTGTTCTCAGCCAAACTATATGATCTAATGAAAGGAAATTACATAGTTTATTTTTAGGTCTAACTTTCATGCATTATTTCCTACGGCATAAATCAAAGCTTATCTGATATTGAAGCTCTAGCGACAACATCAAATTGTAGAAACTAATATATCTAAATACAATATATATATATATATATATATCCGTCATTCAAGTTTATGACTTGCTCTGGTCTAATATGCATGACTGCTATACAAATTTCACACAATTAAATGCTTTCAATGATACATGCAAGGCCAATAATGTATGTACTTTAAAGAAGTACTATTTGAAACAATGACGGAAAGCATTATTCGTCGAAGCGAGACTTTATTTATGAATTTCGTTGATAAATACAGCTTCATTTTTGTTGTTCTTTCATTTTTTTTTGTTTTTAATGAAGTTTGCTGAAAATAATCGTCACTACGTAAATACCAACTGGTATCATCATTGTCATCAGTATCAAAATCAAAAAAGCATCAACTTCATCTTCATCAAATTCTTTATTAGTAAACTCATCATCATTTTTATCATCATCTAAACTATTATCCTTTCACGAAAATCATGGTTTGTTTTTGTTCGATCATAAAATTTGAAGTAATAATCAAATCTCTCATCGTTATAATCATCGTTTGTCCCCTCATCAGATCGTCAAATTCATCCTAAAAATCTTCATAGTCATCGAAATCTTATTTTTATCACCTTATTGTTATAACTGCCGTTGCTATATGACATAAAGTATGATGTCATTTTAGTGCATTTTAGATATTAAGTGATAATACTGCTTCTGCTGCTGGTGATGATGATCATGGTGACGACTAATATGTGTTTCATGTTTTATATAAATGTCATGGCAATTGGCCAGTAAATTAAAAGGCATGGCAGTCAGTAGCCCAACACCCACCCTTTATACCCGAGCCGGAAGGCAGATCGATAGTTACGTTAATCTCCTCTAATATTTGTAAAAGCTGAACAAAATAATATACAGCAAGTATATATAATGTCACTCTATCTTATATCTTAATAGCTTCACACACACACACACACGCACGCACGCACGCACGCACGCACGCACACACACACACACACACAACAACACACAGACACCGAAAATTGGTACATGTCAACAAGTTTCAAGGTTGATAAACATCCATATCTTATAACGAATTGTTTACGTCTCCTGCGTTTGTACCTGAAAGATGATATTGAAGGTCGTTAATAAAAATATATTTGCATACCTTTGCCTCCAAATGTTGAGATTGTACCTGAAAGATGATATTGTAGGTCGGTTATAAACTTATGTGTGTATTCCTTTCCTTTGACACAATTAACGCTTGCTTCACTCTTAAATGAATCTGATAGCGGTGAGACTATGTTTAAATTGAGAAACAGTTTCATTGTGTAATTTTGAATGTAACGCTTTACTGCGGAATTACAAGTCTTGAATGAAAATACAAGCACATAAAATATTAACACACATACGCACACACACACTCACACATATATGTATATCAGCTTTACACATTTTTTATGTTGTTTTCCTTTGTTGCAACCCATGTTTACCTGTTTTTCTTTTTGGAGAAGGCTTTAAAGGCACCTGATCCTTTACCAGATCTAACCAAAATAATAAACTAACACACTTGGGACATCGCTTTACTTCACTAGTTAATAATTTTTGTAGGAAAAACAAAACATTACTGATACCATTGAAAGTTTCGAAATTATAATACAGCAAACTACTTTAACTACTATTTCTGCAATTCAGCAGTAAAATGACTTTTGCCCGCCACAACAATTGAAAACCTCGCGACATCTCGTAAACCGCTCAAATTTAATCAAAACAAGCCAAGATACGCTCTGTGTAGGTCTTTTTCCCAGTGATGGTATTTCAAAGAATCGAAATATGTTATATTTAAGGTCATCTTAGAAACATAAGCATGTCTTCATAATTAAGCATCTGTTATGATTATTATAAATAAAGTGCCGTCCATAGGATGTAAAAGTGCTTCTCGTTATTTTGTTTGTCGGGAGGAAGATAATAAAATTACCTTTTCTGGGTAGGGTATTTTTTCGGTAAAATAACTTTCCATAGGATGTCAATAAAGTACCAAATCATAAAGAGGGGTGAAAATGCTAATCCAAAGGGACTAATATGAAGGAAAATAGCCTTCCCTTGGTTGATGGTAATTTAATATAAATGATAAATGGCAGGAGTATGCTAATTGCAATAATGATAATGATAGGGATATTAGCAGAATGATGGTGATTGCAATGATGATGATGATGATGATGACGAAGATAGGAAACATTTTACCTCAAAAGGTGATGGTAAAAGTCTTAAAAATTTGAATAATTATGTTGAAGATAATGATGATTAGCAGAAGTATTTGATTGCAATGATGATAATGATGTCGATGATAGTGATGATGAGAAGAAATATTTTGATTGTGACAATGATTATGTTGATGGTGGTGATGTTAGGTAGAACTCTGTTGATTGCAATGCTGATAGTTATGGTTGTGATGAACATTTTTCGGTTCATGATGTACAATGATTTGGTCATATTAATGGTAGAAATAATTTGGTTGTTAAAAATTATGTTTATAATACTGAACGAAAAGTATTTTGATAGTGTCATAGTAGATAGTTCGTTAATGTTAAATGTACATATAATTTTTATCTTTGTCAGTAGAACTCCTAAATGATACATGCTTGTTTACATATATTCACACGTTTACATTTATTCCATCCAAAGCGGGCCGTGATTGTTTCATGTATGCAGCTCTAGAGACACCCTGCTGCTTCAACTCATAATGTTTACAGTGGTCTTAATTATTGTAAAATATCAAGCTGTAAGTAATAGTGGTTATCATCATGTTGTTGATCAATCTTTATAGTTGAATTAGAAATACTTAAATGACGATGATGATACTTTGATGATGATGATGATGATGATGATGATAGTATGATAAGATGTAGATGATTGTTTTCATACTGTTGCTTTTCCTAAAAATGATTGACCTTTTAATAACCGAAATATGTTCTTGTCATATTGCTGATGTTTCTGATCAGAGCAGAAGTATGTTGATTGCATTGATGAGAAGAAGCATATTGATTGATGAGGTGACGATTATGATGATATGATTATATCCAGTGTATGCTTTAAAATAAGAAAGAAAGCTTTTGAAATATAGGGGCATTAAATCAACCACAGTAAAACATGAACTGAAAAAAAAATCAGACTCTTTCTAAATGCATATACATATATAATATGAAGTTTTCTAATCAATAAAATCTATATAAGGGATCTTGGATGGGTATATTACTATCTGACGTATCTTTTTTACGTAAATATATATGTATGTATACTTGAGGTGGTTATTACATATTCTTAAACCAAAATTACCTTCATGTAGATGCACTTAGGAATGTAAATTTACATATCAGGAATAATCGAGGATAAAACGTTTTCATATTTTTGCTATAAGAAGAAAGAATATTGACTGATACCTCTAGCAAGTTATATAAAAATATAAATAGCTTTCAGAAACATGTATCATGCATTATTCATGACCAAATAAATAAATAAATACATAAATAAATCAATTAATTAATTAAATAAATAAATTAATAAATAAATAAATAAAACAAAAGACAACAATAAAAACCCGATGTGTAACTTAGATATTTGAAATGATTGAGAGTGAATAGCTGGAAAAAAAAGCATGTTCAATATACAAAAGCAATATTTTATTCAGAACGTAGAGAAAAAATAACAAAAGATATTAATGAACAAGGATGCAAAAAGTTATCAACTTCAATGACATCATGAAAGTTTCATATTTATGTCAACAAAACTTTGCTCAGTTATTGCAAACCCATTAACAAAGATGAACGGTTTTCCTTATACATGTACTGTGACAATACAAAACACACACCTGAAAGATAAGATTGTTATTTACCAAAAGGGAAATACCCTTAAACTTAAAATGCGCATTATTCAAGTCAGTGGGTGAACGGTTTATATTTTGACCTGGTAGTTATTTGCTATAAATAAACATACCGATTTGCTAACAGTATTATATAAAATCCTTTTCTAAACTGCCTAAAGATCATCTTGCATTAAATATGTCAGTGATTTTTTAAAAATTATTTTCACATTATAAATCTTTAAGACCCTTGTGAGAAACATTTTGACAGTTTTATGGGCCCCTTAACTGGGTATATTCATCAACATTTTACAAAAGCTGATCCTAATGAATGTATATCTTCCTTAAAACATTGTAAAATTAACTTAATTGTTAAATCAAAATCTTGAATTTGGACATTGTCGGATACCTACGGTCGATAAACACAACATAACTGATACATGTTAATAGTTCGGCCATGGATAATCGACGATGGAAACCGGATGCCTTACTAAAATATTGCAAAACCGAAATAGAGCATCACTAATGTTATTTGATTATGAATAAAGTCATAGCTTATTTATATTGTAGACTAACTAACTACATCTTTATTTGTACTTTTCAAATAAAAATATGTATATAAAGGCCTTTGCAGTTTTTATATACTGAGAATGAGTATAAGAACTGGCGTTTATGAGAAATTTTATTACTTTGCATGATATAAAATTAACAGTTTTTGAGTATTATTTTAAACGTCTAATATAGCTGGATAATATGAAGCTTAAACATAAATGAGGCATTTAAAGAGCAAACTTATCCACTAGTTCATGTCTAAGACTGAAAATGATACAAGACATACAATTGCCTGGCTTTAAAACTTTCATAATCTGTAAACTTTCTTTAAATAACCAAGAACATATCTCCGAAATTCACCAGATAACACATATAACATATTTTTCGATAATTCTCCATTGGCATATTTTTACAACTTGCGATATTTGTTCGGTCTATTTGCCAGCACGACGTTGAATCAACGTAACTGGAAAGTAATGTGAAAATGCTAGAAGCTGACGATGGTTCAGTTGTGCGTCAAACAGCCTGCATCTAACCTTTCCGTTTCACATTCCAGTTAAAGTAACGTCCTTTATTTTTGGATACAAAGATATCATATCTTAAAGGATATGAGATGACGTTGTAAGAACATGATCTTATTTTGTCGTTGATCGATTTTACTGGTCTGTTGGCGTATGTAGTACATATTGGAATAAAAATTAAAGCTCGGTATTGTTTTATTTGAGCGTTATGAAGCCCTGACTTTCCAGAAACACGTTTTAGTTCTATGATCGTCTTTAATAAGACGGGTTATCTTTTGGTACTTGAATATGACGTAATAATATATCAGATGTTTGATTTTCTGCTCTGTACCGGAAACTTTTTCACAGGCAACTAATTGTCGATTTATTATGACTGAATTGCAAGTGGCATATGTTGCTATAGCTGGGAACAACCACCTTTCCTGAAAACTTATTCCTTGTTCTCGATCCATAAGTTATTCCAAATTGTATACGTTAATGATAACAAAGCTGTGCTACTTTGAGACATTCTGAACAATATCGGTTTTATTTTGCACGTGAAAAATTTGACTGTCTCAGTTGTACTTTTGATTTATTTCAATCGTTTTCTGTGTTAAAACAATGAATGTAAGTATGTTTTGGCAATCATTGATCGAAGACTTTTGAATACTAGTATTCAATAACCTTTTTGTCGATAATTATCGGATTTCGGAGGTAACTATTTGGATTTTAATGTACTAGGCACTTCTCAAAACGTCTTGCATAACATTTGTCTTACTATCATTATGCCAGAATGTAACAATTTTAGGTTCAAAATGAAGATTATACTGTAAAGTTGAAGCGTGATAAAATACATTTGTATATTTTTTTAAATACGTTTACTATATTTAGCAAAACTTACAATTTTGCCCAGTACAATTATCAGCATGTCAGCACCAATCACTGCAGGACTTTACACATGGAAATAGATTTAATGGAAATTTATGTATTCATCAAATTATAAAACTTTAACAAAAGTTAACAATTAACACGTGATTATTCAACTTGTTGTATGTAATTTAAAGAAAAAAAGTCAGTTTAATAAACCTAAAAATAGTTGCCCGAAAAATCGAAAATTGCGATAGCAGTTCTGTCATTCTTACCGATTAAAGTATAAGTAACTAAAATATCATTAAACTCGATGCGTAAATCGCAAAATCTAGTTTAGTGATATTTTTCAAATAAAAAGAGCGACATACATTTGAAATTTTAATTCCTGTAATAGTTTTCTATTTTTACTTTAGACGACCTATATATGGCAATGTTTCAAATCCGGTTTCAAGGCTATCAAATGTTTGATCATGCGCATATAGAGTGGTACGTGAATGTTAACATAATTTTGTCCGCCATTCTCTTTGTTAAGCGCAAAATGATAATGAAATATAATATTGTTTTCCTTTAAGCTTTTGACTCTACATATGGCGTGATGTAAATGAAGTAATCAGATATCAAGAATAGAAATCATATGTGAATAATATACCTGCTTGAAACTTGGTCTTAAATATTTTTGTAGAATTATTAATGTTACAAATGGAAAACATACAGAGATAGTGACACTATTTTGTCATTAAAAAATTTGAATGGTTAAGTTGACCGCAAAGTTAACAAATTACTTGGTTCTATGTCATATGCAGTTAGATTGTACTGGCAGATAAATATTTCATGTGCAAGTATGTGACAGGATTTTATTTTTGGTTTTGTTTTTGATGGACTTTGAGACACTTTTGAGGAAGACCTCGCTATTGATTAAAATAATGCACAAAAAAACAACCTCATAGCTTTGTGACATGTATGAATCCAATGTCTCTGACGGGATTCGAACCCTCAGCAGTGATAATCATGACATTTAAGTTGGCGACCTTAACCACTCGACAACAGAAGCCCGCAACTAATATAAAAATTGCATATTTTTACAGCTTACTGTTTATGAGATATAAGTCCTGTTTTCCCTTAAAATTCCGTTTTACAACTCATATTGTAAGTGTTGTCTACAAATATGAGGAAAATTGCATAAATAACCAAGAATTATTCAGTTATAACAATACTACAGCAAAATTCATTTTTGACAATATAAATGCAATGCCATTAAGAGGTCAACATATCCAGAATGTTACCACAATGGCAATAACTTCATTTCTGAGCTAATGGCGAGACATGGCTGAAAATTGCTTTAATTAAAGGTTTTTTTATCACGGCTTATACAAAACAGAAGGGAATTAAGACCTCGTGCTGGGGAATCAGTCATACATCCGTAAATAAACAGATGTGCATTTCATGTGCCGACATGGTGATTATATACATCCCTTGGTGTAAACTTTAAAAATACATTTCATGAGATAAAAGCATTCATCACATGCAGTTTAAACATTCATGAATATTACATAATATGAAAGGTCAAAATTAATACAATGATAAAAGCTGTAGACATTTATAAAAGCGTATTTTGGCTACCGATCCGGTATTTTTCCTTAAAAAGGCCATTCGTCAATTATGTGGCTGGTCATTCTCTTTAAATCACCACTTCGTGATTCAAAATTAAGCCCTTTAAGGACATGACATGACTGGTATATGTCCGGAGTCATAGATGATATTAGACATTATTATCATAGTATCCTATTTTATTTACGTCATGGTGCAGAAAATTCCCGGCTAATAGTTAAACTTTCATTTCAGTCGACTTTCTATTGATTGATAATAAATGTATTTGTCCTATTTTGTGTAACTTTCATTTTTGTGGACTTTATATTGATTGATTATAAATGTATTTGTCCGATTTTGTGTACCTTTCATTTCTGTCGACTTTATATTGATTGATAATAGCTTGTCCGGTTTTGGGTTAAGAGTTTTCTTAAAACCCATATAGTCAGGTACAGTTTAACAATTAAACTGACTCAGCGCTAAGATCGGGGATTAATACACTCTAGATTCGTGGATGTTTTTTCGTGTTTTACGATTTATTTTATGTACTTGCTTTGATTGATAGTTCGTGTTAGCAGATATTTTATTTATTAATTTAAAATTTTAATTCAAACTTCAATGTGTCTCAAGTCTTATGGAATAATATTTTCTTATATTTGACTACACGTAATTGTCATCATTTTGGTTTGGTAAAGCACAGTTTATGGATATGTTAAAGCGCATCCATTTTTATTGCGATCCAACAACTTCCTGATAAGATTTTAGGCTATATTAAAACAACAATTTTGTCTTTTGAGAAACAGTTGTCTTTTTTACAGAAACAAATCGGCAAGACAAGAATTTAAACATTTTGAAAATGACAAAAAATTCCTGATCTTTATGAATAAAATAAATTGATGTTTTTGTTTGAATTTTATTATCTCTATTATTGGACCACTATTATATTTTCGTGAACTAAAAAGTTTCCACGTCATTGCTTTGATTTTCATTTTGTTTCTCTGACTACCCTTCGTCTCGGAATATCCAGAAGATATGACATTTTTTGTTCGTTTATAACATATTGTCAATAAAATGCTGCAGTAGAAAAAAGTACTTGCAAATAAAATGAAAAAAGTATGCAATAAATATTTCAGGTGAAATTATTCTACCTAAATATTTCAATGAATTAAGATTAAAGATTAAATATTTAAATACATCTGCTTCAATAACATCATATCTGATCACGGTTTTAATTTAAAGTTGAGGTATGGTATATGTGAAATTTATTTTGAAGTGAATAATATTGCGTTTTATCACGAAAATATCTAATGTACAAATAAACATATAATCATATATCATACAATAAAGTTACGCAAGGGCAATTTTCTCAATTAATTTTGACAATTTATGCGCAAATGCATTATATATAAGTGATTTCGCACATAAAACCCCAAAAACATTTGTAAATGTTACTGTTTCATTGATATAATTTTACTTTTATATGTTCCGCTACATCAATTTTAACTATCTTTGAATTTGTAAACTAAAATGATATTTTGTCAGTAACATCTTCCTTGAAGTCAATGAGAAATATAACAAGATCTTTGCCAAACGTTTTATTCATCATGAATGCAGTTATTTGTTACTTTTTGAAATACCATAGTACATTTAACTATTAAATAAAAGCATTAAAATTTTATATATACCAAATGATATAAGGTAAATTTATTAGTCACTTAAGTGGCATGACAGTTTCGCGTAAACGTCGGTACCGTCTTTTGTCTAAGGTTCTGAATGACCGGGTCACGTGAATCAGTGGGCGGAGCAATCTTCTCTCTTCTCTGGCGTAATGTCAATTAGAAATCAATCTAGACAAATGAGTAAACATGACTCGGTTTATGTTCCGGTACGTTAATAATAATTTTATAGAAGGTTTTTATCCTTATTTCTTTATAGGTTGTGTGCAAAGTCAATGTGGGAGGGAGCATTCAGAGAAAAACACTTCTCCCTTTTTCAGGCCTAAACCAGGCAATAAATCTACAAAGTTTTTAACAATAATCTTAAGGACTATAGCCATTCTTCATTGTTCTTTGGTCGCCACATGATTGTTTGATCTCTTACTATTTCTTGTAATAAAATTTTAATATACCTTCGAGTCGACGGATTTTCTGCAAAAAATTGTCCGAATGGGAGCATTCAGCATGTGCGCGATGACGTAGTATCATACCATTGATGATATATCTCATGAAATATCAATATGAGTAACCATCTTAGCAGTAAGGTAGATGGATAGATAAATACTTTAATCTCCTCCAATATTTGAAAAGCTGAACAAACAATAACAAGTATATACGATGTAACAATAGAGAAGTTCGTGTCATCTAAAAATATAAGTTGTAAATAGCATACTTTGAGTTACTGTAGAGCATTAAAGGCTAATTATTACTCACACATGTTATCATTTTTTATTATCAAAAATGTTTATTTTTGGTAACGTTTTACAAATTTCCCAAAGATACTCATTTATGTGCATGCACTATTTGTTTGCACCTTCTGTTTTGTTGACAACTGTTATAAATATAGTTAATTTAAGTGTTCTGTATAAATGTCAAAATACCAGTGTGTTTAAATTTTGCTACCTTTATGTTGCATAAATGCATGTTCAATACTTTTTTCAGTTGTAAAACATCTAACGTTATCTTGAGTCATTATTTAAACATAATTAATTACAGTTTGACATAGAATTTTCTGAAAGACTTAAAACAAAACAATTATAAATTTCTGAGGCTAGTCCTAGACGAAACGAAATTCTAGACACTACTCGTTGGTGATTTATATAGTTATATAGTTAACTAAATTAAATTCAATACTCGTCCATTATTCGAAAAATTAGACCAATTGACAGAAAACTTAAACTTGTAACAAGTAACTTATTATATGTTAAGCAACGTCACTCGACATTACATTGTTAGTTTATATATGATTTCAAATAGTACATGATATAAAAATACAACTTATGCCTTAATAATCAACCATTCCTTTATAATTTTTTCACTTACTATAATTTTATATGTTTGAGCATATGTAGGATAAAAATGATAAAAATATCTGAATTTGAACACAATTTTATGCTTTTACATTTAACATGTATGAATCAATGTGTCGTTATAACTGCGTTATTTAGCAATAATGACTGTATGGATAAATGATTAAATAATTCGTCATAAATCAGGAAACGTGTTCAGATCAAAATATACATAATAGAAATCAAACAACATTAATTGAAAGTAAAAGTAGCAAAAAGAGCGTCAATTTGTCCCTTCACTACAACGTGAAAATTGATAAACCAGTCGCCAAGGTGGAAACGCAATTTTCTAGCACTCGCGCATGCTATGTTTAAGAGCATGTCCATTTGAATATCTCTTGCTAAATAAAAGTAAAGGAATATTAAGATACAAATGTCCACATTTCTTATTATGATATTATCATGTATGAAACATTTATTATTCCCCGGATTTATAATTCAATAAAAAGAATTTCAGGCACTCAATTTCCTTTATACGTCTTTTCGATACAAATATGTCATGTATGTTTTACTATTGTATAGTAATGTTTAAAGGGTGAATAAATGATGATTAAATTTATAGATATTCTACTTTTATTAGTTCTCTTACTATTTAAAACTACATTTATTATTATGATTATCTCAAAATGAAACTTCTTGAATCCGTTGAACATTAATTTTGTTATAATGATCTAAATTTGTATGTAATTCTAATTTATAAATTATAACCTATACATAAGATGTAAAGGTATAATTATTTTCATATATTTATTCCTAATTTTCAACACACATTTTATATTATACATTGTAATAAAGTTTATACAAAAACAATCCCTGTTTGTATCTCTTCATTTAAAATGTGTTTAACACCAAAACATTGTTGTACGATGGCATAAATGTGACATTATTTTGCAAATTTATTTTGTTTTTGATACTTTTTTGTTTTTGTTTTAATGCTTTTTTTTCGTTTTTCGTACGACTCAAATATGTAATGTTGAAAACTCACCCTGTGACTGACCTGTTTTCTATTCCACATATCGAGTTATTCTGCACAACTGGGGCAGCGGAAATTCACATACACTTTTTACAAATGTTCAATTATGATATTTATATGGGATTCCTACCCCGTGCAGGTGTATGTTTGTGTACTGTTAATGTTTGTCAATCTCTGGTATAGGAATTTACCTTCAAAGCGGTTTACACTCTATAGATTAAAAAAACTTGGGTAAACGTGCATTTGTTTATCTAAATACAGATAATACTGATAATAAATCCACAATGGGTATTTGAGTATAACCGAAGCGGTTGACTCTAGTGGGGTAATATGTACAAAGGCACCGATGCTGATTGACAACAATTAACGGCCTCTGTCGTTAGAATGACATGCGTATATAAATTGATTCTCTGAATCACATATTTAAAAAACGCCAATATAATAGTTATGTTTACTCGAATTGAGATTGATGATTTCATGTCTTCTTATGAGTTTTATTTGAAAACAACACTAATTTGAAGGAACGTAAAAAAAACAACAATTTATGTCCCATTTTTTCGGTTTAAAGGGATAGTCAGGCAAATTTATGACAAAAATACTGAAACGATTTTATTTACTCCATGTACTCAATTCACGCTAAAATGACATGTTTTAAGTCCTAACATGAATTTCTGTATATTTCTAATGTTCGTGAAGTTGGCAGCCTAGCAGACTGAAGTTGGCAGCCTAACAGCCTGGCAGCCTAGCAATTTAGCGAAAACTAAAAATAGTACACACATGAAAACCAACGTCGGAAATACATAAGTAGCACTTCTTTAGATCATTCCACGCCTTTGTTAATATCATGATCTTTATTTTTTTAAATGTTGAACTTTATCTGAACATTCTCTTTTCATTCTGACGCTTCAAAATTTGTGAAGTAAGCAGCCTAGCAGGATGGTACAAACATATAAACCGTCGGAAATGAATCGGTAGCACATACTTAGACCATTCCACGTCTTATTTCAGTATCGCGTACTTTATTTTTTTTTAAATATTGAACTTTTTTTTTGAAACTTCGAAATTTGTGAAGTTAGCAGCTTAGCAGTCTGGTAGCATAGAAGCCTTAAGAAATAATACAAACATGAAAACTGTCGGATATGAATCGGTAGCACATAGTTAGACCATTCCACGTCTTCTTTCAGTATCGCGATCTTTAATTTTTTAATTATTGAACTTTGTTTTTTTTGTTTGTTTGTTTTTTTTTTGTTTTTTTTTGACACTTTGAAATTTGTGAAGTTATAGCCTAGCAGCCTAACTAAGACCATTCCATGTCTTTTTTCAGTATCGTGATCTTTTTTTTTTTAAATATTGAACTTATTTTGACACTTCGATATTTGTGAAGTTAGCAGCCTAGCAGCCTGACAGCCTAGCAGGCTAGTAGCCTGACAGCCTAGCAGCCTTAAGAAAACTAAGGATAATACAAACATGAAAACCGTCGGAGATGAATTGGTAGCACATACTTAGACCATTTCACGTTTTATGTCAGTATCGCGGTCTTTATTGTTTTAAATATTGAACTTTATTTTATTTTTCATTCTGACGCTTCGAAATTTGCGGGATTAAACATGTTTTCGAGTAACATAGGAAGTAATCTTAGTCTTAGAACATTTTCTCGGTTAATAATGTCGCTGTCAATGGACAATAAGTGACGTCATGTGAGTTATTTATGATATGCTTTTTTGTATGTATATATCATAATGAAGTTGACGATGTTCAACACTTATTTATTTTAGGTCTGTAAAGATAAAATTGTGTTGAAATGTTAAGAGATATACAATGCATATACATGTTAAAACGAACACATAAATGAACATAAAGATTATCTGATCTTAAAAACAATACCCATTTGATCAATAGTTGCCACATCCTGACCTATAATACGACACATCAAAGTACTGGAGCGGCGTTGTATACCTCTACAATTGTTATACTGACAATTTCACATCATATAATATATAATTTTCATTTTCCTCGATTAATGTTACTTACGTTAGTGCGTTACGCAAACTACGCACCGGGTCAGGTTCTCGTTATAATGTCAACATAAATCTCATTGAGGTATATGGCGTGATGAAAATGAAAATACGGAAATCAAAATATAAAAAATAATTTACCTGTTTAAAACTTTTTCCTTGCTTTATAAAATGTCAACGTTATTCAAAACATTAACGTGATTTGAAGAATTATTAGTGTAAAACATAGAAAACAGAGAGACAATTTTTATGTCAATTAACTGCTTTTATGGTTAAGCTGACCATTAAACATATATTCACATTGTTCTTTGTCTCTGCAAAATGTATAATAATGTGATAAACAGGTAGATACTGGTGGATAATTAATTCATATGCAAGTGTGCGACACACACGAATTGTTTCAAGTTTAAACTTTTGGGGGCTTAAATATGTATTTTGTAACGCTAAAACTATAAATGCTATGTAGCGACTTTGCAGGAAGACTGCGCCCGTGCCTACAATAGCGCACGACAGAGCAACTCTGTAGAACAACCAACCGTCTGTAAGGTAGCTCGAAAGCGTCTTTACATGAACGATACAAAATACTCTGACGAGATTTGAGCCCAAATATTTCGAAGCAAGAAATTTTAAGTTGGTATTCTTAAGTACTCAGCAACAAAGGTCTCGCGACAAATTACAAATGTTGCACTTGCAAAACTTAAATTTTTTGAGATATGGGTCCTGATTTCCTTAAAATTCCATTTAACCAACAACCTAACAAGTGTGGCCACAATGTTATATCTTCAAATATAATGACAATTACATATTAAATGTAAAGTAATAGCCAGTTATAATAAGAACCAAGCACCATTCAATTTTCAAAAAATGGAAATACAATGTCATGATTATTCATTGTGGAACTGACTTAAATAAGTTAAGGTTTTCGGAATGTAAAAAACGATGACTGAAGCATGGGCTAAGTGTTTTTAAAGCCATGCAAGAAATTTGGTTTCAAATGAAAATTTGTACAAAAAGACGGGATTATGACCGAATGCTTTGGATTGTGGAATGCACCTGTGAATATTTAGAGTTGCATCAGAAAACGATTGTTTTAAAAACATCACCATTTCCAGACAAACGACAAAAGGGCTATTAAAGACGTGTTATGAACTACATCATGGATAGCAGAAGCGCTCAAAATTTAAGAAATACATTTGATTCGATAAATGCATTTTCTTTAGTCAAGTGATTTTTCAAAATAACATACGCCATGGTAAATAAATTAATATTATTAATATAAACATACAGCTTTAAACTTTTTTAAAAAAGAGTATAATTGTTTTAACCCTGTACTTTCCGGCCATCTTTCGTAGACAATGGTTTGCATCCTATTCAATCATTAAATTAAAGTTTAAAATAGGCATAAAGAGATAAATTTAACAAATATTTTGCAATGATTTATGTATTTTAACTTTGCAATCATAAAAGAGTCGCATAAAAAGAAAATTTAAAAAACTATTATTGAATATAATCGCAAACATTTGTAAAAAAAGAAGGGCATAAAATAACCTATAATTATGGTGGCATAGAGGTGACATTTGCAGTTTTATTTTATCTCGTGGCCACGACTTATTATCTTGAGGCCTCAAGATATTATCTCGTTGCCACGACTTATTATCTCGTGGCCACGACTTATTATCTTGTGGCCTCAATATATTATCTCGTGGCCACGAGTTATTATCTTGTTGCCACGACTTATTATCTCGTGGCCACGACTTATTATCTTGTGGCCTCAAGATATTATCTCGTGGCCACGACTTATTATCTCGTGGCCACGAGTTATTATCTTGTGGCCACGACTTATCATCTCGTGGCCACGACTTAATATATTGAGGCCACGACTTATTATCTCGTGGCCACGAGTTATTATCTTGTGGCCACGACTTATTTTCTCGTGGCCACGAGTTATTATCTTGTGGCCACGACTTATTTTAGCCAATGAAAATGGTCGTTTCATCTTGAACAAAATTTAATATCACACTGGCAATAGCAGTCACAGTAGGTGCGTGTCAATCACCACCCATATATTCACTTACGTTCACGCTTTTTCCCAGAGACGTGCTGAATTTCAGTAAGGGCTAATCAGCTAGTATATCACTATAAACTGTATCGACCACATTAACACGTCCACTGAGTAGAGTCTTGTCATCACTAATTGGCCCTCTGTATTCTTATCTTATGGTCCTAACGTTTAAGGATCAAGTTTCTGTAGATGCAGTTTTTCATAAAATACACTTACTTTTATAAGTGGTCATCACCGGTAGGAAGTTAGCAGTAGCATTGAGTAGTAGCAGTAACAAAATTATAAAACATGAAGTTGGCAGTAACAGTAGCACAGAAGTAGCAGTAGCAAAATTATAAAACGTGAAATTGGCAGTAGCAATAGCACAGCAGTAGCAGTAGCAATCAAAGAGGAGATCTTAAAAGAATTGATATATGTCTTTGAAACTTGTATATGTCAGTTTTTATAATAATAAAAAGAAAAAGATTCAGATAACCCGTCAAAGTTAGTCATTTATCAGTGTGACATTGTAGTATATCTTCAATAATAACTATCTAGATACAAGTCTTTAATGGGATTCGAATCCACAGAGAAAAGGGGCAAGTTATTTCAATGAACGACCTTAAAAGTATACATCAACCGCATATATTTCTTAATTAAATCTCAATTAAATTAGATATACCGTGCTCATCCTTGAAAATTAAAATCAAATAATTTTTTTAAATCTATGATATTCTAACTTAATGCGTCTAACTTGAATAAAGAAATCAATAAACTATGTACAGGAAGCTGCGTTCCCTATAACAGGTCAAGTAATCTTTTCTTAAAAAAAATGACACCATATATATTCATGGTGAACACCTATACTGTGTAGAATTTTAAACATAACATATCTACTATCTGTGAAGTCATAACATGTTTATTTTATGTTTACATGTACAAAGGGACTATATAACAATTATCAATATTTTCTAATATTAAATTTAAGCAAAGTATATCTTTAAAAAAGAATGAAAGAAACACCTGACCATACAAAAATAAAGAATAATTATTATAAAACGTTCCCTTTCTTCACCGCCGCAGCGTTTGACCCGCCGCTCTTGTGAAAGCTGTGGCCAGTGTGATATAAGGTCTTATTGATATTAACTTTTGTTCAAGATGAAACGACCATTTTCATTGGCTGAAATAAGTCGTGGCCACAAGATAATAACTCGTGGCCACGAGATAATAAGTCGTGGCCTCAATATAATAAGTCGTGGCCCCGAGATGATAAGTCGTGGCCACAAGATAATAACTCGTGGCCACGAGATAATATCTTGAGGCCACAAGATAATATCTTGAGGCCACAAGATAATAACTCGTGGCCACGAGATAATAAGTCGTGGCCACGAGATAATATCTTGAGGCCACGAGATAATAAGTCGTGGCCACAAGATAATAAGTCGTGGCCACGAGATAATAAGTCGTGGCCACAAGATAATAACTCGTGGCCACGAGATAATATCTTGAGGCCACAAGATAATAAGTCGTGGCCACGAGATAATATCTTGAGGCCTCAAGATAATAAGTCGTGGCCACGAGATAAAATAAAACTGCAAATGTCACCTCTATGCCACCGTATATAATAGCATATATAATGTAAAAATTGTCTTACAATAAACAGAAATGTGAGCCAGATTGTTATATTATGTTGTTATCATAATGTTATATAAAACGAAGTTTGTTTTGTCATCCTAAAATTAATCAGTTTTACAATGACTTGCGTTATTTGCCCAAGCATTAATTTCAAAGTAAATCATTCTACATTATCATGGTAGAGTAATAGTTCAAGGCCGGTTATCATCCTACTTTAGAGGTGTTTACTGTTCTAGATGATGATATATTGTCCTTAAAATTTGATCTCGAAGGGCATGATATCAAATACCTCTTTATGTGTAATTAATATCAAGAAGACTGTGAAAAAAGATACAGTCATCGTTTACTTTCTTTCTTTGTATGTTATAAGGTGTACACTTATTTAAGCAAACGAGATGCAACCAATGTAATAGCTGTATAATAGATTATTTATCATATGTTTATTCATTGTTTAATCTATTTATTTTGATAACATTATTATTTGAGTTTAACAATATTGATTATTAATGATTGTCTAAGTAAATTATTTTAAATCTATACAGCTATTATAGAAATCGAGAAATATAGATTTTGTTCAAATAGATATATGTTTGAATTTCAATATACCTGTTTGATATGAATACTCTTTTGTGCTTAAACAAATTAACCATTGAGGTTAATTTCTGTTTAGTAAGGCAAATCTGTAATAATATAATATAATTTGTACAGCCAAATCATTTGGTATTTCATATTCTCAGTTGAAAATTAGCATTTTAATGTACTTTGCATTTAGGCATTACAAAGAAAATTGATATTTTTGTAAGATGTTAACAGGAAAGTAATTACATATTCCAGTGAGGTTTGTGTAACATTCAGACTTCAGACGGACACAATTAAATCTGCTTGGATCGAACTTAATTCTGAACTAGAAGGCATGATTTTTATGAACGTACGTTTCAAACTGATACACCTACAAAAGAAAAACAAAAGGAATCTTTCATAATTAACAAGAATAAAATATACAAAGATACGATTACTACTTAAAGGGATATAACGAAATGTCTTAGTTTTTATAACTATTAATTATATAACTTCCTTATTGTAAATGCAGCAGTTTTCTACCTTTTTTAATTTTATACTGAAAGGGAGATAACGAAAGGTTTTAGCTTATATAACTTAATAACTGCTAATGTAGCAGTTTTCTACCATTTTACTTTTAAGACCCTTCATCGTGTACTAGTTTACAGTATAATACAATCAGGGTACATGTTGTTTTAAATTGTGTTGTTATCGATTCAGCACGTTCTAAAATGATTTTGAGCAATGGGCTGTAAGAATAATATCTTCATGACATCAAATACATTAGGTAAATTAGGAGCTTTGATATTGGCCAAAATGTTTTGTCATGGACGTGTATATTGCAATAAAAGTAATTTTCTGCACATGGCAGCGGCTTTGATACAAATAATAACAAGTGTAAATTAAAAGCTGAATGTGACAAAAACTGATAAAATGTATACAAAAATGCATTATCATTATTATATTACCTTAAAAAAACTACACAATATAATTGTACAGCAAAACTGAATCATTTATAATAAATGAAAACAATAACATTTTTTGGGACATACAGGATTTTAAATATTTATATTTATTATATAATCTATAAATAGCTTTGAAATGCCTTTCCCTGATTGGCTAACAAGCAACTTTTTGTAAAAAATAACAGGTCAATATCAGAGTATATTCACTGTTTTTTTCTCTAAAAATAGATTTTCAGAGTATATTCACCGGTTTTTCTTCTAAAAATAGATTTTCTGGAAATCCCTAAAAGACACAAGACTTTGACATGACGTCATGCGAAGTTTGTTGTTATTATTCTTAAAAAACGTTGAATTGGGTGTACATAAGAGTCAAATTAGTCTTTATTAGTTACCGTTTTTCATTTTTAAGAACAATAGGGATTAGCATGCCAATGGAAAGGGCCAAATTATGGAAACAGTAGACAAGCTGAAAAATAATGATTTTCGTCGTATGCAGTTGCAGATGTGATAAGCCATATAAAAGCTATTTATAAAGTATATAATAAAACAGATATGTATTTTTTAGCTGTTGAATATGATGTGATATGTACTGAAAAATTAATATTGACCTCGGCTATCGCCTCGGTCAATATTATTTTTTGCAGTACATATCACATCATATTCAACAGCTAAAAAGTCCATATTTGTATTATATATTATATCGAGTTTCTGTACAATTATATTGTGTAGTATTTTGTATGGTAATACAATAAAGATAATGCATCTTTGTATACATTTTATCACTTTTTGTCACATTCAGCGCTTTACATATAAATACATATAAATATTTAAAATATTTATGTGGTTATTGTTAATCAATCACGGTGTTATGGGGGAAAAGATGCAAAACTATATATCTAGTTTTTCACAACAATCAATTACACGGCATTACTCATATTGATTTTAAAGTGACGTTATATAGTTTTGCATCTTTTCCCCCGTAACACCGTGATTGATTAACAATAACTACAATGAAGGTATGCATAAAATATCGGACAACTTAATTTTTATATTATGACACTATCGATTCGATTTTATGCCAACAAGACTGAACAATTGGAATAAAATAAAACAAATGTATATTTCTTGATATAGAAATTTTCTACACAGTTTTCTTTTTATTTTTACAGTTGTTGGATTTGATAAGATGTTTAATATTAGATATATGGATCATATGTATGTCATGATATATATATTGCATATTTAGTTACAATTCACATATATAAGTATTATTTTGAATATGGATTTAAAATATAGTTTTCTATTGAAATGATCATATAAATGAAATGTTTATAAGTAAAAAGGTTGTGCTTCCAACACAGTTTGAAATTATAAGGTAAAATGCTAAGTAATAGAAAGAGCAGCGTGGTTACCTGATGTGTAAAAGCTGTCGTAATCCCCGAGTTTTAATCAGATTGCCGATCGTTTTGTTGTATTTTTTCAAGTATATCACAGGCAAATATTAAAACATTCTCGTTGTCACAATATAAAAACCAAGACAAACATTATCAATGAACGAGCATCTGAATATGATATTTCTTTCTACCGCTTTCCCTTTATCTGTCGTCACAATAGGTAAACCCCAGAATAAAATAAGCCAATCAATGGGCATGTTCTGTGTATGTATTTGTATACGATTTAAATTAAACTCTGACACATTTTCAACAAAAACGTCCCAAAACAACGATACAATGACATAGTTTCCATGAATCATGAACATATAAGTGATTGTTGAAATATTTTTTCTGCCTAGTATGATCTTTATGTGTATTGTATTCTGCATGTTAGAATATCACTCACATCTCAACTAGATACATCTTTATACTTATATTTCAATTTAAGCATTTGGAAAACAAACAAAGACAATTTAAAATTCTGTTTCGTGTGTTACAATATGCGCCTAACATTCGTTCTTGAAGCGTTAACATTCGTAATTTTGTTTCCTAAGCGTTAGTCTTCCGTGTTAATTGAAATATTCTACTTACATATAACTCGAGCACCAGTAGAGAAAATCAGATACCCTGTGTCGTTTCCTCTTAGTAATCGATGGCATAATATGAGCGCGTATCGTGGTGCAACATCTCCAGGTATGATTCATTAAAACAGAGACACTTTAATTAGAAATCTTATGCAATATGTAATATGTATTTTTTTTCAAGGCGATAGAGTTACAAAAAACATTAAGAAAATATATCAACACAAAGTTAACATTTTAACTTATTAATAAAATGTACTCTACTTGGATAAAATTTGAATTGTTTCCAACAACATCATGTAAAAACAAAAAATAACACGGATTTATTGTTGTATCTCATAATTTTACAATTTATTTTTTAGTTCAAGATAAACAAATGATGTTGAAAATGATGTAACATGCATTTGAGGTAGATGATTTTATGTACATTTTGCAAATAAATAGGATCAAAGAAAACAAGTATAAAGTGTCAACTACTTGGATAAGACAATGCCATTTTACTTATTCTCTTATTCTGTGATTATATTAAT
The DNA here is from genome assembly GCF_026571515.1 of Ruditapes philippinarum. Taxonomy (NCBI): domain Eukaryota; kingdom Metazoa; phylum Mollusca; class Bivalvia; order Venerida; family Veneridae; genus Ruditapes; species Ruditapes philippinarum. The sequence goes on along the minus strand of NW_026853525.1, from coordinate 110,192 downwards.
CACAACTATGACATATAATTCGAATATATTTACGACAATTTTCTGGACAAGAGCTTTGCAAAGGTTGTGTATCATTCATAAGTTATTGGCAAATTGGAAATCCTTACAAGAGCTCACTTGTAAGTATGATAAAGCAAGTATACTTGTCGTTCAGTATCAATATCTATTGATATAAATCGGTATGTAGTGTCGTTATTTTTACAAAGCCTATTTTCATATACATTATATGTCTTGCAATGACAACATCACTGGTTAAATGTTTCTATATCAATATATTTTAGATAGTCACATATTAACAAATATAAAATATATGTTATAAATATTCATTAACGGTCCAGATGCAGAATGATCAATAAACCTACAACATATGTGATGCATCAATAATTACATAAATGATACCTCAAATTTCAATACATAAATATATTAAATAAATATATATCACGACAAATGCAGGTTCATTTATATTCATTCGTATTTTATTCATATTCTGGTTACTCTTAAATTACAGTTGTAATGGAAGGGACACTGTGTAAGGGTGAATTTAAACATTATGTACAAAATATGCTCAATGTGATCAATATAACACATAATTTTCATTGTAACTACTCTGAAGATGTAAATTTCAATTATATATTTCATGGTTTATAAGATTTCTTAAACATGCTTTTTGGTTATATCAAAATAAAACAATAAATTGTTTTAAGATAGCCGTGTTTAAATGAAGATATAGGTAATGAAATCAAAATCTTATGCGGTGAAATTGATACTTTTCGAAGTCAAGGCACGTTTTCAAAGTATATTTATACTACAAATACAAGTTGAAAATTGCCAAATCAATGATATGAGAAATTAGAATTATTGATAGCTATGAGATCTCTCCAATTTATTTCTGTAGACACAGCATGTATCTTAGACAAATCATCAAATTCAGCACTAATCTAACCAGTTAACCTGTTAATATGTTAACCTCTTAACCACAATCTGAAAATACATAATTAACACATTCTAAATAAATATAACATTTAACATTCTTGAATTGCATAAATCAATCAATCATAATCATCACACTTTACATAGATTACCTTATTAATAATATTGATATTCCATGAATGAATCACAAAAATAAATGAGGACAATGTACATGTCTCTTCATTAAAAACGTGAGCTCAACTGAACACAATAGTCACATGATCAAACTGGCGGGAAATTACAATCACTGACCCATAAAAAAACACTGGTCCAAGGGAAAAAACTCTCTGAATGACAAAAATAAAAGAATGACAGATCGTACCCCTTTTACATTTTACTTTATTAAGTTCTGTTTCAATATAATTATGATACATTCTATTAAAACATTACCAATACTATTTGTCTTTTTAAAGATGAATGATTAATTTGTAAGATTAAAAAAAGTCAACATTTTTGATAAGTGATGAAAACAATTAACAGTAATTTCTTTTTTTCGGATACTTGTGAAATTCTATGAAAAAGATATATTTACATATAAACCAATTATACAGCGGCGACGAGTATTAAATGAACAGATTAAGGGAATCAATGTCAACACGTTTGCTTATTTATTCATATAATGGGAATTCGAGTATAATATTTACACATGTAATGACACGTTATATTTTATGACTCTGTTCAGTGCTAAAAGTCAGATTATAACATATTTCGCTATTTTCCCCGATAAATAAAATGGCTAAGCTTTCATCATCTCCGGTAACCCAGGCTATTTATCGTATACCACTTTGGTCAATAAATTACGTATATACGGAATGTGAACTGTTGGTTCCGAGGATGCACCTTTATATTCGGATTAAACCACCCAAGTGGTTGCATATTTACCAAAGAATCTTTGGCTCAAGCGTTACTATGTCAACATTCTACAGGCAGCAGTTCTGTTACATATTCAGAGACGGATTCTAACATGAATAATAATCAATTACAAGAACTAATTAGACACACCCCGTTTTTGTTTTGTCCTTGTACTTTCATTTTTGTTAATTGCTGTAATTGGTGTCATACTAATGGTCTTGTTCGGCTGGGTTGATATTTCTTATTACATTTGAACCTTTATAAGGGTATTGAATGAGGCTATAATGACACTAAAGATATTTTCTTTGAGCCTGTTTGATTGGTAATTCATACTTGTTTTATACTATATCTTGGTCAACTGTTATGTTTCTCTCATGGCTAATGCTTTGATAAATGACTCAGCACTTCGACCGTTGTGACTATATTACTGCGCATCTTAAAGCTGCACGCCTCCAGATGAGCCAAAATATTTCATGAAATTCAATCTTTAAAAAAAAGTAAAAAGGTTTAATATTTAGTTAATTATTTCTATGTTGTAAGCGATTAATGACTGATTTTGCAGTATCTATCACTTTAATACTAATACTTGACCTCTTTTTTTAGGTACCGTTTGCAATGTGTTAATTACTTTTCTTGTTCACTTCATAAAATTTAACTTTTAAATATATTTTCAAAATTTTCATGAAAATTAGCATGAATCTGGAGGCATGCTGATTTAAATAGAGCATTCGCATATATAATCAGATTCTCATAATATTGATTTCTGTTTTCATAAACTGTTAACGAAAAAATAAAAGATGAAAAAGACCTTAAAAAAGTAGAGGTAAAGAACAAATACAGTGCTTAGTAGTTCGAAATATCATAATGAAAAGATAATTCTAAATCTATACACTTATAAACAATGATAAAACACATTTCATGTCATATGTTTAGGCAATTATTCTTTTCCGAATTTGAATTAATGGAACTGAAAAAATTGTGCATGTTCGAAAAGAATAGAAACGTCCGAATGTATTGTACAATAATAGATCATGTAAAACATAGAAAAAGTATCTAAGTATAAAAAAGAATCAATAAGATATTCTAAGTGAACAGATTCTTGTGTGTCTCGTTAAATCTCATACTTGCCATATTTTATGAAACGTACACATCATTTATAGGTGCCGTTTTTGTCAATATCGTATGTGTACAGTTTTGATTTCAAGTGTGTATCATTTATGTTTCGTGCTTGTAATTTAAATATCATACATGTAATTTAACAGATTATGTCTGGTTATGCAAGCAATCGACATAACATCTTATGTCAATATGATTAGTATTGTAAGTTAAAGGAATGTCAGATATACACTATGTTGTTCAGACAGCATGCGCATAAAGGTGGATTCAAAACAGTTTGTTTTATTTAGTTGTAGATAATGTAATTAATTTTCTTCAGGTTTTGTTATTTGGTTCAATTTATCTAAACAAAATACTTGTAAGTAACTGGACATTGTGTTGTTTTTGTGGAATAAAAGTGGCTGTGATACAATAACAAATAAATTTTGAATGTTTAGAAGTATTCTTTCTTGAAATATGCTTATAAACTTTCAAGTTTTCTATTAAGTTCATTGATTGGTAGAAATATGTTTTTAGTCAATGACGTATATCTCTAATTACCGGGAATTGATTTCGAAGGGAATGCCTGTCGCATATATTAACATCAGACACGTGGTCGTGGCTCCTATCTCTGAATCACAATAAATTGACGTTATTAGGAGTGTCTGGAAGCTTATTATTTGGTTGCGAATTGAATCAGAAAATATCGATTTATATAAGATGATCATATTCAAAGCAAAACAGTGTATAAAATGTAATCAGTGATACAATGGATGAACATTAGTTATTTTGTATTTCACAATATAATTTGCTATAAGTGAGATGTTCATGAGTAGGGTGGTTCATGGTGGTCAATGCAAGCTACATTTTTTTACCATCTCGCATGATCCATTTTAAGCAAAGGCTAACATTAAACAGGTTTTTGTTAATACAAAATTTTGAAAATTTGCATCTTAACCTATACAAGTTTGGAAATTATACATAGATGTTCAAATTAGAGAAGAAAAAGGGGAAATAATTGACAAAAGTTCTACCTCGGCTTAGTCTGCTGCAGTTTACCACGAGGTACAATGTGTCTAGTCAATCGAAAGACTTCAACAAATGTCAAAATCATCGGCACATCAAATAAATCACCATAAAATATCGATTCTTACATAATTTATTACATAAGTTTAAAGGGGGAATATCTTTCATTTTACATTGACATATCGAGAAAATTACATCGACATATCGAGAAAATTTACTTATCTCCAATTTTTTAACCCCTTACCCTTTCACCCTTATAGCCCTTATCCCTTTAATTCCCATATGGGAACGTTGTAGTTTATATTATTTCACACATTTCATGTCCCTCTCCTTTTGCCGCCCTTATGTCCACTCCAGGTTTGTGTTGGCTGTCTTCTGTGTGCCCTACTGAGATGTGTTGGGGGCTAGGTCCTGTGAACTTGTTGATATTTATTTTTTTATCGATGTTCGTCACATAGAAGTTCTGGTGTATTTAAAATGATGACTAATCATTGCACGCTATGACATCGAGTTTCAAGCTCCACATTCTACAACGAGTAAGTACAGGATTCTTTGATCTTCCTTGATAAGACGGTATGCAATCAGTCAATATCGATTAAAGCGGATCATTAAACTTTAAATTTGAAGTGTTATAAAGGTAGATTAGTACAATATAACAATCAAATTAAAGGAAATGGCTCGTCAGTTATAAAGTTTATCTCTACATAAGACTGGCTATGTTGACTATAAGAAGAAAGCTAGTTACTTGACGTAACTCTTTACGTGTAAACATATTTCTCAATTGATCGAGTGATTATTCTTTCACATAAAAAACTACAAGTAATTGACTTTTGTATGATTTTAATGAAAAAAAGATTTCGTACTAATATGTGATCATGCAAGACAGCTATTTTTCTCAAGATAGCTCCATCATGTTGTTTACATGACAAACTGAACAGATAAGCTTGAACCGTGTTTCACGTTCTCTTATAAGCCGTTATATTAAATAATTACTGTTAACTGAAATAAATATTGTGCGTGATAAATGTGCACCAATACACACTGTATTTTGTAGTTGTAAAAATGTTGATATACTTTTCATCACGACATAACAAAATAATAAAAAGCAAATATAATGAATTGTTGAATCCCATTTATTGACATATTACGTCAGCCGTACATAAACTAAGAGGATAAAATGAACGCCAATGGATTCAATGTGATAACATTTGCTTAAATGTTACAGAATTTTTGCTTATTTCAGGGAGCATGTTAAAGCTTTATACCGTTTAATAAAGTGTCAGAAACACATTTAAATACACTTAACTTTTATTAAAGAACACACTTATCTTTTGTTACTTATTATGTACTACTTACTTATCACGCTTATATACTGGTTACGGACAGGGAATGATTTCACGAAATAGTTGATGTTGTGATTGAAAATCATACAAAAACCAATCATAAAGCTGCCAAGGGGACTCTTCAAAGCAGCAATATATCAGATCAAAAAAAGAAAAGATGCATGGGCATTGCTAATAAATCCATACTACTTTTGTAAGTCTTATTTTGTATTCTACTCACATGATATTTCCCTTACTATATGTATTTGTATTTGACAAAGGAAATTAGTATGAAACAGAATCAACATTTTTGTTTCGATCTTACGATATTGCCATGAAAAGTTTGTGCAAGATGTGGTGATACGGCGGTTTTAACATATCAGAAAGAAGGAGAACTTCCATACTATCAGTATTATTGATTATTCTGCATCAGGACCGTTAATGAATGTAAGTAATTATATTCTATGTTTGTTAAAATGTGGCAATCTAATATCTATCGATATCGAACACATTTAATCATTGATGTTGTCATTGCAAGACAAATAATGTATATGAAAATAGGCTAGTATCTAAAATGAACGACACAAAATACCGATTTTTATCAATTCGATATTGATACTGAACTACAATTATACATGCTTTAACGTATTAATAAATATTTATAATGTGTCGATAACTAATGATTGATACGAAATCTGTGTAAAATGATAGTCCAGAAAATTGTTGTAAATATATCCCAATTATATTTCATACTATCAAAATACTTTGAAATTACAGAATGAGTAAATGGCTGTGTCTAATCCGAGTAATTGACACTTTATAGTTGTTTTTTCTTTGATCCTATTTATTTGTCTATTTAAATGTAAAGAAATTTATCTACTTCAGATGCATTTTAAATCATTTTCAACATCATCTGTTTATATTGAACTGAAAATAGAATGTTCAATTAAAAGACACAGCAATTAATTCGTTTTAAATTCTTTTTGCATGATGTTGTTAGAAACAATTCAAATTTTATCAAAAAAGTGTGTATTTTATTTTAAAATCTTAATTTTGTGTTATATTTACGTGTTGCTTTTGTAACTCTATCAACGGGAAATAAATATACATATTACATTGTATAAGATTTCTGATTAAATAGTGTCTCTGTTTTAATGAATCATACCTGAAGATATCGCACCTAGATTTGCGCTCATCGTTTACATTTTATCGCACAATTTTAACTTCTATGTTCTTGTTCTTATTTGTTGTTTTTAAACTCTATCGCTGGGAAGTAAAGATACATGTTACATTGCATAATATTTCTAATTTAATAGTGTCTTCTGTACCTGAAGATTTCGCACCTAGATTCGCGCTCATATTATGTCATCGATTACCAGGAGGACACGACACAGGGTATCTGATTTTCTCTACATTTCAATGAATGCGGAATACTCACGCTTTGGAAAAAAGTTACGAACGTAAACGCTTAAAGAACGAATGTTGGACGCACATGTGTAACACAATAAACAAAATTTTAAATTGTTTTTGTTTTTCTCTCCATATGCTAAAATTGAAACATAGGTATGTTGAGATGTATAAGACTTGTCAAGAGTTGTAATTTTAGATATAGACTTACATATTTAATTCTTTTTTTTCTTAAAAGGGGCCCTGGGAAAAAGAAAAAAAGTTTCAAAATTTTTGCAAACTTTTTATTTTTAAATAAACTTGACTAAAATTTCATTAAAAAAGCAATTTTGACATTTGAAAAATTTTTAATACTTAAAAAATTGTAATTATGAAAAATATGTCTGTATTATTTTTAAACAAGACATACTGTAAGTCCTTGCCACTCTCAGTATGCATTCTACGAGTTAAATTCAGTAAAAATTTACTTGTTGACGTTTAATGAGAATGAACGTGTAAGTATGATAACAAAAGTAATTAATGATGATTATAAATGTATTTGACTTAAGTGTAATAAAATAATTAAACCAAATAATTTGTTAAACTGACATTATTATACGAATGCTTGGAATCATAAAGGAGTTTTTTTCTACTATGTACATATATGCCATTGAAATATTTTTTTGCACTTCCTATGTACGTTTTAAACGTGGGTTTGGTTAATCAAGGATGGCAATCTAAAATGTTTATCTGACAAGCCTGTAATACTAAAATAAATGATTAAAATGGCATGTGAAAAATATCGTGACACATACTGATTATAAAGCAAGTATTGACGAGATATAACAATAGCGCAAAACTATCTGTAACACCCTTAAAATGCAATTTACATACGTTTGTTTTATATCGATACGGACAAGAAATCGATACGATTTAGGTATGCGTCAATTGTATACATTTAAGTCCAAATGACGCAGTTCATATTTGTTTTATCTTACCCGTCAGAATTTAATTTTCTTTCCCTAAAAATGTTGGGCGAGCGACAAATCACTCAAGGATGTCCAATAATTATATTTCAATCAATATATATTTGACTTTACTTTCGTGACTTAATAGTGCAATTTAATTACGTAAATAAGTAAGAAAATGTAAGTAACACATCATAGATTTACAATACGACACACTCGTTGCGTAAAGAAATTTCCAAAATTTCTAACCAATGATGAGAAGAATTAGAATAATGAATACCCATGAGATCAATCCAATTTATTTTGTCGAACAGTTGAATTTGTTATGCAGTGTTAACAATTAAGCTGTCACCTCAAAGGGAAGAAAATAAAATGCTATATTTTCCGTCTTGTAAGCGCGTGACGGATATCAGCAGTTATATACGTTATTTACATAAACGGTCCTTACTTTGAAGATTTAAGCAATAAATTGTTAAAGGGGCATTCTACACCTACTGTTGTGATGTATAAAAATGCGGGAAAAGGTTGACCTTTAATGTCAAGTATTTCCAACGTTTGTTTTTTTTTTCAGATAATTTTTGAAAACTGATAAAGGGGGAAATCAATGGATTCATAGCAGTTGGGTTTGTTTTTTGAAGGTGATGTATTGAATTTGCTTTTACCTTATTTTGTTAAAATTGTCTGAAAATTTTAACTTTAAATGACTTAACATGTTTTGTATCTAATGGAATATAAATGGATTTGACGCAACAATATATAAGTATTGAATCGTTCGAAGTCTTGTTTTCTTAAACACGCTTAGACCTTCAGGTCTTTTATTGAGTTTATTGAATGGCAGAAATATAATATTACTCACTTATCGATGACGTATATCTCCAAATCACCGAGGAATGATATCGAAGGGAATGTCGGCTGCTCATTTTTACTTCGATACGTGCTTCCTGTTTTTGAATCACTATAAATTGATGCAATTAGGGGTGTCCGTTACCAATTGTTTGATGGTGATAATGAACAAAGGAAATTAATCAGGCAATATCGACTGATTTAAAATGATCATTTTCAAAGCAAAAATGACGATAGATGGTGATCAATATTTCACTTAATTTTACGCATACCATTAAATATTCAGATGAATACAGGGCAATGTTCAATGGAAGACGAGTATTTCTTTAACTCAATTATTTTTTTATTTCTCATTATATTGCTTTAAACTTTATACTTGGGCAAAATAAAATTGGATAACCTTCCCACTATATACATAATATCTTATATCTAATCAGATAAAAACATGAAATGTCCAATTTGCATATCGATTACTGGTATTGTTCTGTATTCCCAACGCGTATTGCTCGTGGCGTTCACGACCAGCTCTGGTGATGCAAGCTATCATGATCACTTGTTTTTTTTGTATGTAGGACACGCCTATGCAGAACATTTGCATGGAACCTCAAACAATCAAAGGCATATTTAGTTTTATGAAATTGAAAAGAATACCCTTCAATAGAACGGTCAACATAATTATGTTTTAAATTGAAGTTGTTGTTTGTTGTTGTTGTTTTTAAGTTGTTCATTTCATATTTCATATTTATCACTAGAAAAGAAAGCGATGGATATTAAACAATTTTTGATAAAGAGAACAAATGTTAACAAAGTGGTTTTCTACTAACATGCAAACTACTAAATCATTAATTGTACCTATTGCCTAAACGCGAAAGAGGCAAAAACAGCTGACGAAATCAGCCAATGAGTTTTTGTTTGAAAACTGAAAGAATATTAAAAAATAGATCAATAACTAAATAAATAATTAAATAAATGTAGTCAAAAATCCTAGCAAAATTGTTATTTTATAAAACTTAAACTTTAAAAAGTGCCAAAAAAAATATCGTGACATTAAAAGACATTAGAAAATTTGAAAAGAAAGACAAAAATGTTTAAATTTTTCATTTTGTTTCACTGGTTATGCCGTTTTTTTATTCAATTCATTTTCTTTGTCGGGATAAAATGAGAGATTCTCATTTATTGATGCTTGTAACATGTCCCTAGATACAACAAAAACACAATGAGCATGACGCACGCACCATTAGACTAAACGTTTAAAGGTTTTGAAATTTGTTAGAAAGAAGTTTTTTTTCAATACTAAATCGAACTTGTATTTCATATTACTCATATCTACCGGACGTCATTTTTTTATTCATTTAAGTCAATATAAGTATACTTGATACATATAAGAATACATGCACAACTAGGCATTGTGAGAAACAATCCTGTGAAGTTTCACTGAAATCCTTCCAGCTGTTTTGGAGATTAAGCACGGACCTGATTATCGGACGGAGGAAGGTCGGACGAAAGGACGGGCGGACGGACGGTGCGATAACCATATGCCGCCCTTCGGGAGTATAAGAAACTGGACACCATAAGCCCAATTCGCAAAATTACTGAAGGGTATATTTGTAGCTGTTTACAGACGATAATGGAAAGTGCTCGCTACCGTACGTAGCCCATAGCGCAGGGTCGAGCAGTATTCAACATTCATCGAGAGTGACGTAAGTTAAAAATGTATTAAAATACACTCGCTTGGTACCATTTGATAGATAAAACAAATATGCTTAACGTTGATAGTGTTGTTAGTTTATGTAAAAAATAAAATGTCTGGAGTTTACAAAGCATTGTCGGTATAAAAAAGGTGAACATATAAAAGGAGTACATATTTAACAAATATCAACTATTACCTGTATGATTGAATTGATAAAATTTACTTTATCCTTATCAATACCACCTGAACAGAACTATCGTTGCAAAGAAATTATAAAACACATTTTATAAGCGTTTATCAAACTGATCAAATCCTAGTGATGTAATAAATCGGAGTGATGGCTCTCATGCAAGGGGGAAGCTCAAAGTTATTATGACATTACCTTACATTAACATGTTTTCGTTTTGTGAGGTTTTTAGGTTTTCTATATTTCTCTATTTTATAGTATATTTTGTAGTCCTTTCATAACAGATTTTCTCTTTTTTTAAAAGGGCCTTCGCAAGACAAATATTACGAGCAAAATAATAACTCTAGCGTAAATAAAAATATTGTAATAGTAACAGCAATTAGGCAAGTCTTCTTAGATTTTAATAATTCCTCTTTTTGATAACTATGTCCCTTCATACCTTCTACGCCCTTGTCCCCTCTCCCGTTTTTTATTGTCTTCTGAAGAATGCTCTGCTAGTATTCATTTGTTATGCCGGGGCATATATTTTATGTACGTCGCCTATATAGACTGCTATCTACAGTTCGACGCCATTACTACCGAAACCTGGCAGCATATTACAAAAATGTTTCGTATTTACTAATCCCAATTGCTTTACTACCCAAAATTCATTTCTGAACACGTCAAATTAAGCCATATCCCCGTAAAGTGTTGTTTCGGTGTCTTACTTATAAATGACTTCAACAGCAGTCTCATTGAATGACAAATGTCCTTTAAACATACACACATACGAGACCCTTCTATTGCCACGAAAACATATTGCATTTGTTCAAGGCTCCGGTTGGCAAAATAAATCTCAAGACTAAAAGTCCATTTGACTGCCGTTATTGTAGGTATAGACACTTTGGAGAAAAGTAGTATCGGTATGAAACATCTTAAAACTGATGACCTTTCTAGCTCGTATAAATACTATGTATATATTTCTATTAAACAGAAACCCGATGTAAAGGAAATTAACCTTTTTATGAATATAAGCAACATAATCATCTACAAACGTTTTATTAGATGACGGCTTGTAAAATCCCAGCCTCTTTACACCTGCTTGGAAATCATTGTGTGCTACAACAAGTACAAGTACCGCCGATTGATGTGCTGAGGAAACAGAATGCAATTGGAAAATATCGATTTTAAGCGGAAATAATTAACTAACAATCCTGAATTTTATATCGCGGAATATCAATTAAAATATTTCAATCAACATAAAAAAATCATTCAGGAAATGGATCATTAGTTTAAGGTTTATTTGATTTGTCTTTATATCCCCTTGAACGATTCAAAATGCCCAAATGCAAAAGTAAAGAATATCAAAAGCTCTTGTCAACGCCCTAACGGTGAAATTGAAAAAATGTTTACAGACGCGACTTGATTGAGCATCTTTATTGTTGTCTGCCAAGGTCAGTTTCAAATATGCACTAAATGAATAAATGTACTTTCGATTCCTCTGTCAAGAAAAATCCCAAATATCTAACACTACGTCAGTTGCATAAAATACGGTTTCGAGAGTACATTTATTCCTCATTCTGTTAAAAAAATAGGAATTCTTATCAAAATGTCATTGCTAGACAAATTTCTTTCTTTTATTTATTCTATGTTCTTTAATTTTTTATTATTTTTTTTTTCAAAGAGTATTTCTATATGGCCAAATGCAAAGCAGTATAAATCATCTTCATACTTATGCCAGATGTCCTAATAACCGTGCTGAGATTTCAATATAAAATTTATTGTAGTCTTACTTTGTCTTCCTCCTTTAAACTACATACATTGTTTTACCATACAGTGCTTTTTATGAAATGGAATAACTGTGTCAAAGCATAGGTACAAGGAAAACTCCGTGCGTACACACATGCGGATGTTTGCTTATATTATACTATGACGGCAACATTTTTAATGTTACTGCTCTCTTTTAAGCGTTATTTAATGACTCCTTTTTTGCTATTTTATAAAGGTATTTCATACAAAATGTATGAACAGAAATATATCATTAGAAGTGTGCATCAAATATGAAAATCAAGACCAACAAGGTAGGGCGGAGTTCAATGAAAGCAACCCCCACACGACATAGCAACTGTTTGCATGCTGTATCATAATACTGTTAAAGCTATAATAATGTAATGAAGTATCTCATTCGTTTGTATCGTAAAAATATCCGTGGCGAACGTGCATTATCAAAAAGGATTAGATGAACACCTTGGGATTTTATGTCACAACATTTGCTTAATTATTCATTAGATGGGAATACAGCCGAAGCGTGTAAGCGCGAAATAAATATGGTCGTGCTTTGGGGTATCATAGTTCTGTGGAACCTAGTTCCGTAACACTGAACCATGATAAATGTGTTTAAGTATTTGCTGATTGTGTATTTTTTGCAAGAAAATATTTCACAAATTACAATCATTATTTGATACCTGTCACTAATTGATAATATATACAGTTATCCTTAGAATATTGTGTAAGACAAGAATGAACGATCTTTCTTTGATATTTTTTTCGAATTCGTAATCTATTAAAAAAGCATGGGCTTAGTTGCACATTACATTATTTCTCACGTACATACACTATCAAACAGAGTCTGCGTTTTATATAATATTGTGTGTAGCAGGTGTGTCAAGAGAACCTGACAAAACCTTCCGGAGAAAATTTCGGTCACAAATTGAGCATATTAAACTGACTTTTACAATATTTAACATAGTTTTACAGTATTCCGTTTTTATTCATGCACGTTGTTGGTTTTTTAAACACTGTTTCATTCGATGTATTTAACTGTTGTGATGAATAAAGATACCCTTAAATGAACTTTACATTCTTTACATATCAATCAGACTGACTGAAATATACATGTAGAACATATAAGTAAAAACGAGTGAAGCAAAACAAAACGAAAACAATTCTTTTCTTTTTCATTTCTTTTTTATGATAGTATTTTCTGTATAAAATAGCGAGTATAAATGTTCAGCATTTAATGTTATTTCATTTAAGCATAAAGTCCGTTCTATTTAAAAAAGACTCTAATAATCAGCAATACTTCTTGCTCAAATTAAAAGAATTTTCTCCAAATTTAGTACACGTGTAAACCACCAAAAAAATCTATTCTAATGTGGACATTGGTACATCAACTGTACTGTATAGAATATTTGAGGAACAACAATTTATCACTTTTTAACAAATGTTAAAAATTGAATGATATTCAAAATTCCATTAAATAAAGTAATGTAAGACTGAAGCAAAAATTGAACACACATTTTCCAAATTAACGTATAAACCAGTAATAAGAGCAAAAGGGATATGAGAAATGAAAAAAAAACTCTCATAAATGTCCCAGAAAAACGTGTGATTCTGCAAAAATTTCAAATGCCACGACATGGCATACATCATCAATGCATCTTGTACAAAAAATAGAAAAAAACAACAGATTTCTTTAATCCACGGGAAGGTAGCTTTGATATTCGATTGAATAATAACGCCAGGCTAAGTAATTTTTTTACTTCAAATAACATCAATTTAGTGGCATGATTTACACATGGATGTATAATTGAATTACAAATCTCTGAGGAATTTCATATCATCCCATTATGTGGCATCATTGTTGCCTCTGAAGTAATTTAATCAATCTTCCACGAAGTTAACGATGTTTTCAGCACACTGAACATGTCTTTTATAACGTTTCTCTATAACAAAATATTCATATATAGAATAGCTTGGAAATAATAATCTCTAGTACTAATTTAAAACTTTATTGAGCAAACAAGTTTAAGGATTGTCAATGAATAAATGAAAAACATTAATTTTGATATTTAAATAAGCACTCGTTTACGCTTTTTAAGTAGTTTCTGTTAAATGTCACATTTTAAAAATAAGAAGAGATAAACGATTGCCGTATTCACCTATACTTTTTAAGAAGTCTTATTTCTCAAGTTTATGTCAATATAACTCATTTATGAACAAAACATGTTAAAATTTAAGTAACAAAGCAGCGACTTCAAGAAGACATTTTTGGCTTTATTATTTTTTTCATTTTTTATGCAAGCAAGTCTATAACTGTGGCAAAGCCAGGAAGTGCAGCAAGTCAAAAGAGCGCAGCAAGTCAAGCTTGCTCAGCAGGTTGAAATTGTGGAGCAAAACCAATAGTGCAACACGTCTAGTCAGCGCAGCAAGTCCAGAATTGCAGCGGGTCGTGGATATTCGTAGTACCGCATGCAATATTGATAACAATGTGTTACGTTAAATCTGGCAATCTGTTTTCATGCTAGTAATATGCGTGACTCAGAGTGTACTGGCGACACTTGCAATTTAATAAGTAAAGCATAACTGTAACTTGACATTGTGTCCGCACGTTAAATGTACGACGAAAGGTGTTTCTTTATAATCACACGCAGAATTTTCTAATAATTTTGATTACTATAATGAGAAAATGACGTCTGTTTTTAAGTTGATTAGCCTGGTTAACTTATCATCATGTTATATATTGTTATTTATCAGCATTTTCCTTGAGAAGAAAAGTGGTATACCAAAAAGGCATGTCACATAGATGCTCATTCAATTCAATAATATGACCCATTTTGTTGATGAAATATTCATGTACAATTTAAATTTCCATAATATATTTTGCCAAACATATTGTCATGTCCATGCTGTTTTTTCCCTAGATTTTCTAAATATAATATCATTTTCTTATCAGATATTGATTATTTATATTTTATGAAACTGTAAATGTATACATTGATGACACTTAACAGCAATTGTGTATTTATCACCAACAACATCCATAACATAGAGTTATTTGCTGACTGACGAAGGCTCATCATTTCTCTTTTCTACAGCTTTATGAATAATTTATACTTAACCCAGCGGCACTCTTTTCAATGGTTTGTTCAAAAGCAGAACGTCTTCTTGTGATTTTTTCTGTCGAATCGATCGCTGGCATTAAAACCTCTTCTTTTATATTTCGCTTTTTCACTTCAAGCTGAATGTCATAATTGAGTTTTCTGTGAAGTGAAAATGCATTTTACAGACACAAGTTGATGAAAAGCAACATTGAAATCTTCCTCACAGCATCGATTAGCAAATTTAAACACGGTATGTTTTATTTATGTTTATACACGTATTCAGAATCTCTTTAAAAGCACAGTTTCCATTTTACCAAGCATGATACTTGATGTTTTAATCAAAGAATTGAAGAATATTTTTTTAAGATTATAAGTTTTTATGTCGGCTAAACTGTAGATATCTGGTCAGATATAATTCATCCTAAATATTAACGATATAGGAATTACAAATTATAACTGTATATAACGGATACATTGAAATGTTTATAAGAAGTCGTTGGTTATTACTAGCTAACAAGACAGCCTTTAAAATCAAAGAGTGGACAATAAGCTGAACATGTAGGGACACATTATATTGACTACGAGTAGCTCCTAAGTTGACATTTTTATGTGCAGTATATACGTTATGACTTAGCTATGCATCAAAAAGTGGAAAAAGGCTTGTAAAGGTTGAAAAGAAATAAACATAATCAACCATCAGATCGCTTGAAGATGATGATCATATATTTTTTCTCAATATTTTCTCTTTATGAGCAATCTCTAGTAAATTGTCCGGGAAAGGTACGAATTCTCAAAACCAGCGTTCCATGAATCTTTAGGTGTAATTTAACTTCGTATGATTTAGTTCGTTTTAGTATGATTTGTTACGATTGCTTACCAATGCGGAGTCCTGACACAGATTAAGTTCTAATTAGTTGGTTAATATTGACGAATAATCCGATTAATATCGTCATTGAAGTGAATTAAGCTTTATCAGATGAAATATTTTATAAAAATCTAAAACCAGTAAAGCTGTGCTGTTTTCATAACCTTATGATAGTTTCTTGTCATTTTTTACATATAAAACTATGAAAATTAATATTACATAACTAATTACGTGTCAGAATATTCCGCAGCTGATTTTATTAGCTGGAGGATGAATTCACGCTACCTCAACAATTCTTTCATTCTAAGTATTCTGTAAATTATTCAATTACAAAATAAATAGTAACTTTACAATCTACAGACAGCAAATACACAGCCTTTTTACCCTTAAACGTATTTTCCCGCAATTTGTGTAATATCTATATATATTACATTTTGTCATATGAGAGAGGTTATTTTTTCCCAATCTGAACTCCTTATTCGAGAGTGAAGCAATAATATATAATAAATGATGTCAGCCCTGGTTCACGGTCAAAATGAATACTCATTTATTAATTTATTCTTTTTGAATTTATACATCTTTTATTTGATATGATAGTTGGTATTGTTATTACATTAATATCCCAGACACGTAAAATAATGCCCACACTTCAAGAATGACCTAGCTTTAATGTATATGCTGTTTTTTTAATATAAAATTTATTGTATATGATTGAAAAGTATTCCAAGTTTAGCTGTATTAACGCTTAATCTTGTGTGTTCGTGTAATGGCTTTGTCCATTTAGTCTGTTCAATGTGTAAGGGATATTAATATCACAATGCAAGCACAAATGATTCACCAACGTAGAATAAAGTTTGGTCAGGCTGTCCGGATATATAGGTTGACAATGGTCTATATTTGTGACAAAGGCTGGTCACGTTCGGGTCCAGCAGGCTAAGCGTTAAAGTGTTTTACTTGCCATAGTATCATGACAGTTACTTTGTAATTAGTTTGTTGGTCAAACGTGTATCAAAAAAGACATACATCGTCAATTTATGTTCAAAATGTGCCTTCAAGGAAGACCAGTTAAATAGGGTTCATATTAATGCTCAAAAGAGGCTGGTAATGTTTATATCTATTATTGATATATCACTTTATTATGACAGAGATATTATTGCTGATTCCAGTTATTAATGCAAAAATACACAAAATTGTATTACGTTAGTTTCCCGTGCGATAAAAACGGTTCTTTGGTGCAGACTGCGAGATTGATATAAACAAATGAAATGTAAAACAAAACACGAAAATACGAGAAAGACGAAAGTAAGGGAGAGCTGATTATTTACATAACTTATGTTTCAACACTGCTGGTTAAATTCAAGGGTTTTGCTTTTGTATTCTATGGTCCTGCATACTAACATCTCAGTTTTAAGCAGATATTTATTTTTTCCGTCTGATTTGAAAATCCAAAGGTCAAAATACTGAGTATTGTTCGAGTGTTTAAGGCTACATTTGACTAGTGTATTGCATCTAATCAAGCATTAGACAATATCGAAGTGATTACCCACAAATACTTTTAATGTCAAAAATCTAGCTGAGAGTATTTGTCCTCAGGGTATACCGCTGCGTAGGTGCTTTCCTTTTCATTTACCAATCAAAACAATTAATAGCTCGCCCCTAGGCTTTATGTTTAAACAGACCTTCCACTGCAGAACAATTCTACTTGATATTGACGATCGATCTCTGGAAGTGGATGTGCTGTTTTATTCGCTCTCCACTCTTTGACTAGTATAAAATGATCGGATATTCTCACACGAGGCACATTTGGCTTGGGGATTAGTTAAAAAAATACATCTATATATAATTCAGCGATGAACATTAAGGTTTAGAATAATATTTCAAATTGTATGTGTAAAAGGATTTAACACTAAAAGGGATATTTTGTCTTCGATTTCAACGAAGGTAAATTAAAAATAATGATGTATGCATTGTTGAATGTAGAGATATCTTTAAAATTAATTTCTTGAATAAAATTTAGGAATATGATTGTTTAAATATTAAGCTTAGTATATTGAAGACGGACTTAAGTGTATATTTTTTCCCGCCTCTTTTGATATATTTACCTGCAATATTGTGTATGTTTTAATTTTGATAAAAATAATTTTCAGATATTTTATTTATTTAAAGATGGTGCGATTTTAAATATTTAATAAGATATCGCGTTAAATTAATTAAATTGATAAAATCCACATTTTGTTGCAATGTATATATATATATATGAAAACAATAAAAATTAAATGATGATTTTAATGATATTTATTGTCCAATATATAAAATTTACGTGCGTTTGCGTTCTAGACTATTTGTCATCCGCCGTTTCGTCTTTTTTGTCGCCCTTAAACATTGAAGAACGGAAAACCTATGCCAAATTCATGTCTGTAAAAAGCTCACTGACACAGTTTTAAAAGGATGTTGTAGAGACATGCATGCTGTGTATCGCAGTACATCTATATTAAGTAATTCTTTTTGTTATATATAATTTTATGAAATTTTATGATGGTTTTGAAGGCTAAGTAAGCTTCAGAAGTTAATAACATTTTTTATATTCTTTCGAAAGGTCAAACATCTGTTCAATTATGCTTAAATTAACAGATTAAGAGCATGTAAATTGTTTAACAACTAAATAAAGTATCATTCATATGTCGTAGGAAGCTAAAAGTAGCACACATTGACTTCAACACAAAATACTTAATCAGTGTAATTATACTAATTGCCAAAGAACAAAAGAAGCTAAGAAAATTCAAATAAAAGGCAAAATAGTTACTTTTTGGAAAATATACCAAAATCGATTTAAATGTGTTTTAGGAAAAGAAAGTAATAGCATTTTTTCTTTTTTTTTTTCCCCGATGTTTGTGTTAGCTGGTCATTTTATTGTTCTCCTTTTAAAAAAATCACCTAATGAAAAATATGTTATCGTTACCATTTCGCGAGAAACAAGACGGATAAAATTAATTCTCTTTATAACCTGTATAATGACATTGAAGGGCTTATGCTTTGACTAATGTAATATTTGTTACGACAAATTGATCTTTAACGACTTTTTTCAGGTAAACATTCTATAATTTGGTTATTATGATACATTGACAAGATAAATTTACAGTAATGCTCCTAGATATTCAACGGTTATAAAACTAATTAATTGTTCTTTCATCTTCACTCAAATTGGTCTGGAAAATATTTGGTAAAACATATCTTTACGTGTCTCTTTATAGTATTTGTGTCACAAATTTATTTCCCTATCATTTTGATAGAGTGCGATTTAATATCGGTCAACAGTTTTAGGCCCTAGTTAATTAGAATTCAGCCTCTTACCGGCTTTAAAAGCGAGTTTGTTAACCTGTTGCATTGGATACCAAGCCCAAGTCCCTCTTCTAAGGCATTGTTTTGCCCATGAGGTGAAGTACCTAGTTAAGGATAAAAATGATTGATTTTCTAAATCTGACAATGGCAATTAACCACCGCTTCGCAAAAAAAAGTTTAAGCCATTCTATTGTCATAAAAGTTTCGTATTTAAAAGTTAACGCAGCACGCCTCCAGATTCATGCTAATTTTTAATGAAAATTTATGTAATTAACAGGATAATATTGTAAAGTTATCAAAAGAAGGCAATTTACACATTATCAATGGCAC
The DNA here is from genome assembly GCF_026571515.1 of Ruditapes philippinarum. Lineage (NCBI taxonomy): Eukaryota > Metazoa > Mollusca > Bivalvia > Venerida > Veneridae > Ruditapes > Ruditapes philippinarum. The sequence goes on along the minus strand of NW_026853525.1, from coordinate 90,458 downwards.
TTATAGCTCGTGTAAATTACCATAAAGAGGTCAAAATATGCAAAACTATAGAAATAAATACTGAACAATCGGTCATTAATCGCACATAACATGTAAATTAGTACTAGAATTTTGAATCGTTATACTTTTTCTAAAATCTTAGTACATTTTCTCAGGTTTGATTTGATCGAAATATTTTTGCTCTTTGGAGGCGTGCAGCTTTAAATACTTCGTATAGATACATGCCTTTTTTGATCAAGCCTAATTTGAATGAATAAAGAATGAATACATGTATATTGGTAGTACTATGCATTATCAATGTCAACATTGGACCGCTATAAGTGTGGAATGCACTTCAGCGCCACTAAGCCAAATAAAATTTGCCTTTATAAACACTAATCCATTATGTTTTAAATGTTCATCTACCGTATACTTTATGTTCACACGGGAGTTAATTGGCGTTAAACAAATTATGTTTTAGTAATGGTTGTGCAAATAAAAAAACGACAATAAAGATAACTGAAAATCATTTTACATTGTTCACCTAAAATAGTGATAAAAGTTTTTTCTAATGAAACAGGGGAATTGATCGTTTCCAGCATGACTACTTCAGAGTATAAAATTTTAAGTCATCAAGTTAATGAACAAAACATGATCCAAACTATTTGAAAGACGTTAAATTTCTCTAGAAACAATATCTTAATTGCAGGAATACGTGCCAGTTCACCAAATCGTTCAATGTTGCATAATGCCATAAGTGATGCGAAAGCATCTGCAGTGGGTCACTGTTTACTTCATTTGAACTATGAAAATCTTGTTTTCATATGAAAAAAATGCTGTTTCATGTCAATCAAGGTATAAAAATAGGGCAATGTGTATATATGTGCATATAAAGGTTTGTTATGTCTGCGACGGGATAATTATTTTTTCAGGCCGGCTTTTCACAGCTGACGATGTCGCATGAAAAGCTGTAATACAATTACACCGCGACAAAAAATCATCTCAGACTTGCTTTTATAACATTTGTCTACAATTGTAGCCAATCAATCAACTGATTTGAAGATGACATTTCGAGTCACATTTTCTGTATAAGATTTTTATATATAAATGCGATAAGATATATCCATGTACGTGTATATGCAATATACAAAAAAATGAATCGTGTCCCCCGTACGCAATGCACACGCTTTGAGTGGATAACTGCTTTTTGCAATATTACTATTTATCACAAAGCCGTGCAGCTTTTACGACTCTGTAAATATGGAATGGCATGACAGTGCTTATATTTTGACGTGTCTTCATTTGCATAATACAAACGTTGTGTAAAAGCGCGCTAAACGTTAGCATTTCACTTTAGGCGCGTCAATGACAACAATGGTTATTCTGAATGTTAACAGTTTACTTTGAGGAATATAATATTATATTCGTGTGGGATTTTTACTAACTGTATTCAACTCGATGAATAGAATAATAGCAAAATCATCTTATACAGTTCGTTCAATGAAAACAGTATATAATATCATCTTTATTCTAAAATGATTATGTAACGCTACTGTGTTTTTATTCTACAAGTGACATCAAAAATCTCATATAACACGTTTTCGTACTTGATAACTTTAAATCTCAGCCGTTATTAAAATAGTTCTTTAATCTTTTAGCGGGTTAATGCTGTTAATTGTACAATATTTAGACCGGTGTCAGAGATAATTAAATGGTACTTTATATAAAAAAGAAGAGTAGGCATCATTAAGGCGTTTTGGGCGACCACTGAAATTTCATTTTTACCTATTTCAATAGTTTGAATTCCTTTCATTCCGGATAATGTGCGGAAAAGATATAACAATGTTAATCTACAGCTCATGCAAATTCATACTCTGGTAGTCTTTGGCGTTTTTTCATCATTATTCTATGACAATTTACATGTTGTTCACAAATGACGAAGTAACAAAATCATTTGATTTACATAATAATTCAACGAAGCGTTAACACAATGCATTTGCATTAATAACAGTGAAAAGCGAGAATTTAAGTGATATTTTAACTTTGGCTACCAGGGCTTTACCTTTTCTTTCATTATAAGTTCACTGAATGATGATGTTGGATATTTTTCAAGATTATCTGCATCCACGTACCATGTATTGTATATTTTCTATCTATAAATTTGCAGTGCTCACACCATCCAAAAAACGCAAAAACAGATTGTTTACTAGGGTTTCTGAGTACTCGATTATTTATTTTATGAAAAATAAATATAAAGCTTTAATGTCATATCAGGCAGATAAAACGGCTTGATTCGATCAATATTTACATACAAAAATTGAGATAATCAATTAAAAATGCATTAACAGGAATGTTAAGACATTGCCAGCATTCATACAATTTCAATGACACCAATAAAAGCTGCACAATAAAGAAAAAAAGCCGAGTCTTAAAAATGGTTATTGGTGTGTTGAAGGGCAAACCGTGAGGTTTAGGTTACGTTGACAATAAAACAGTCACATACCCTTCTTTTGTAGCATGTTGCGGTCGTTAGCGTTCCTCTACTTCATTTTATCGGACATTTTATTTAAACGAGGAGTAATCTTAATTATTTGATAATCAATACACAATTCGCATTCATTAGATGTTTTGTTTAAAACTTTTAATTATCATCTTAAAGGATAATTTGCTTTCTTATAATTTGTTTAAATGTTGTTATTTTTAAAGAGTACTAATTATTTGATTAGCAACATTCTAACAATAATTGCTTTAAAGGTAAAGCAGTGGAAAAGATGTTTTAGAACTAACTAACTGACAATAGCTACTTTTATATGAAATACATAATAATTATTAAAACTTATACTTTACAATCACTGCTTTGAGACTAAACCACGACAAAGGCTTTTATTTTTCGTTAAGGGTTAGACACTATCAGCGGTTCTAATAATTCGCATATAGTTATATGAAATTGTTCACCACTAGTACTGCTGAAAATTCACCCTTTGACATTTTAATGTGTCGGTTGTTTCTTAAAACCAAACATAAACCAAATCTTTTAATGTTGTTATGGCAAATAATGACAAAATAAGGTTTACGTTCACGCAAGACCACACTTTCTTAGCTTTGATTGTTCCGCGTCCGTATTTATTCTTGTATTCATTAGTGCATGATATTTTATTGATGTTAATCTGTTTCATACTTCCGGTTGAGGTCACAGTGTCAATGCTTAGACGTTACCAATAAACTCGATTTGCCTAATACTAGTAGTGTCATCGGATAACTGTCAGGTACTGTAAAGTTGGTTATTCTGCGGGGCCAAATTTTGCGAAATCATAATTTAGGAACAATTTATTAGGTGAATTATTCACGAATTTATACTTTTAGTGATTTTTATTTTATTTGATACAGAGCGAACAGTTATTTTCGACCATCTTGCACTAATAAATGATTTTAAAGATTTTATTTCTTCATAAAAAAGAGCCAGGTTTTGTTTCATTTATTTGTTTAATTTTCACAGAAAATATTTTCAGAAACAAATTAAAGTTTTCATATATTTCATTCAAACGGCTCAAGGTTCCTGCAAGATTTATTTTCTTATGTAAAGGTATACTATGCTCATCATTAAATATTTTAATAACATAAATTTATTTTAAACCTTTAACAAGCTTACTGAATATGTCTTATATGGGTAAACCAAAATGAATAAACTATGTATGGGAAGCTGCGTTTCCTATTGCAGGTCAGGTCAAAGTTTTTTTTAATGATGTTATATATTCAAAGTGTGACCAACTATAATGTGTTAAAAATTTTAAACATACAATATCTACCTTGTGTGAAGTCAAAGCATATTTGTTTTATATCTACAAGGAGATGGTGAAGCAGTTATCAAACAGTATTTTAACAAACATCACATGTATACAACTTGCACAAAATGAGACTTTCACTATTTTTGGGGTTAAATATTGAATTCTGCTTAAGTCGGTGCTACGGGGCGTTGACAGTAGTTTGCACTTTCCAGTACTAACCATGAACAGGCCTAATCAAACCGAACCTGCAACATTTTCAATATTGCCGTTTTGGACTTTCTTCTTATTTTCTCAACTCCTTAGATTGCATTTCAGAATCATATTTTATGAGTATTTTGGAATACTTGATATATATATTTGTGCTTCTTTACAATTAATGCGTCCAAGACATCACAGTCTTATATCTAAAATGAAACTCACAAAAATTAGTATTTTGTCAATAAGTACCGGCTTCAGTAATCTATAACTTATTACCAATATTTTGCAACAGATACAAGTTTTGAGAATACTAGTTATGATATTCACTTGCAAGTTCTGTAATGATTGCAAGGGTTAATGTCACAGGGTGAGAAAAATGTGCAGCCTGACCGGGACTCGAACCCGGGACCCTCGGAATACCGTTATGCGGCTGTACTGACTGAGCTATCCGGCCGCTTGCACATCTTCTCCCCTAAAATGTAAAGAGTTCTGAACCTCGACATACTCCCCAACTATATTGAAATTCGTCTTCAAATTTCTTAGGGTTAGAGAGCAATGTGAATTCAACTCTGAGCTTTATGCAGTCGCGGTCCCCCGTTGGGCGCCAAATGTCACAAGGTGAGAAAAATGTGCAGCCTGACCGGGACTCGAACCCGGGACCCTCGGAATACCGTTCCGCGGCTCTACCGACTGAGCTATCCGGCCGCTTACACATCTTCTCCCTTATATAGTGAACAGTTCTGGACCGTGACATTAAAATAAGACGGAGAAAACTTGTTAACAAGTGGAATGCTTTTTGTCAATGATTTTTTTAGACTTCCTATTGTATGTTACATTCAATTGTAATCCATAAAGAGATCTTTGTTCCCGCACTTCTTCCCGCCTTTACTTTCCCCAAGGGACATATGCTAAACCTATAAATGTCATGTCCGGAAATGGACACAGATGATATCATTGTAATTAATTACACTGGTGAGTTCCAGAGTAAAGAGGCATTAAAAGTGACTCAAATGAGGTTTATTGACAGCCATGAGATTTTCGAGATTTTTATTACATTTAATGTAATTTTTCTGTACTTATAACATGTTTGCAAAATTTCAGATCAAAACTCCTTACTGCGCGTTTCTAAGAACATTAAGAGTTGGTACAAGATCGCCAAAAAGGTGATGATAGCGTAATTATTTTTGTGTTAGGTTTGGAAAAAAAGTCGTCTGGAAGATCTGTAATTTCATGCATAGGTTTTCTCGTTATGTCACGTTTAGGGCAAATTGATTGTGTCTAATTATTTTGCGCATTTTTATCAGGCACTCAATAACGTATCCGAATTCAATGTAATAAGATTTTAACGGAGACAGCAGACAATTCATTTATTGTAATTTGAACATCAGTATGCAAACTAAATGTTGTTGCATATTCAGTTAGTTATTCGTCTTCTGATCAAAGTTTAGTGTACACTGTTACCTTTTAAACAAATGAAGAATATGATAAAATAATTAATAAATATGAATCTAAAAGATGAACACATGTGCAATGTAAAGCTTATTTTGTGGTAAAGATAGGTTAATAATTATGAAATGAAATTCTGTTATTATATATACCTTACGAGCCTTTTCATATATTTTCGTCAACATTGCGTGTTATGGGCTTTGTATATCATTCAGACAATATAAACAAGTAAGCAATAACAGGTTTAATACGATCATAAAAGAGGCTAAAAGTGTGTAAGCCCTCTTCGATCTTCATGTTTACCAGACAATTGAAAGCGTCGGAAAAATAAAAGTTGGTAATATTTAATTGTTAACTGATGCATTAATAATTATGATCTTTAAACATTTCACGTTGTTTTTACAAGTCAGACGCAATCTTTCTCAACCAAATGAAGAACTGATCTACTATAAGTCATTGAGTTATTTTCAAATCATCCTTTGAATAAAATTGTGAAATTAAAATTAAAGAAGCATTGTTACCTCTTAATTGATCTCCAATTTCATATATGTTATGTGAGTTTGTAATGTACATTTATGTCTGATAATTTGATATCAGTATCATTCAAACTAAATTGACGAGAAAAGCCACTTAAAGAAGATTTGCCTACATGCATGCTGAATTTCATGACAATCATAAATAACATATGAAACATTGCAAAAGTAACGAATAAAGTGTGTAATGAAGTTTAAATTACTATGTTCGAAACGTATCTTAGGCAAAATATTTCTTGTCTGAAGACTGTGGCAGCGGCAGGTCAGAAACTTATGCTCCAGTACAAGCTCAGTAAAAATGCTTTAGCTGTCGCTGTCGCCAAAGCAATGGAAAATAAACAATTAAGCTGGAATTTCAACTGCGTGTGCATTATTGTTAAATCAAGTTGTCAGAATGTTTACTTCTGATGCATGAGTGGTCAAACCTATTCATAGACTGCAATTATTGACTGATGCATCTGCATCATTAAGCAATACATTGGAAGAAGTTATAAGCATTATTTCCCAAGAGATTGAAATCTTAATATCTATTACTTCGTTAATTCCATTAAGTATTTTCTAAGAAGGAGACAATTAAATTAATTGCAAACGTCATACAAAGAAGGGAAAATGAAGCATTATTTCTACCGGTTTCGTTTCAAAGTATACTTATTGTTTAATTCCCCGTATGATGTTAATTTCAAAGCAACTATTATAATCAAATCGAATCATCAAAAGTTATAAAACACAAAACAATCTGAAACATATATAGGGTTTTGTTTTGTGAAAGCTGTACATAAAAAACTGAAAAAAAACAATTACCATATTCCCAAAAAAAAGTTTAAGCATTTCATTCAACAAATCAAATCAGTCGATTAAAACAACGGTGGTAATAGAGAACAAATTAAATATATTCCGTTATGATGCTGACACAGAGGAGATAATAATTAAACCTGTTATCCAGAATAATTCAAATTTAGCCTGATTACAAAAATTCATAATTATAATGCCAGGATCAGCCTATTTACCAGATCACAGTTAAAACAGAAACGGTTTCTTTCTTGCTAGTTGCTGGTTTTCTATGATAATCTTTGCATCGTTCTTAAGTAATGTTCTTGTGTTACCCTCAAGTTCAGTTATTTTGCATCTTGGATAATGTTAAAATATAATGTCCCGGGTTTAAATTAAGTAAGACATATTAATAAAAAGTTGAAACAGTTTAAACGTGTTCACAAAATGTAAATATTGAAAGAATCTAATAATAGCCTCAGTTTGATTTACAATTATTTTACTATCGGTTTGATAGATATTTATTTTCAGTCTCGGTTTAATAAAGATTTCATTTTCAGCCTCGGTTTGATACGCTGTGTGCGATTTATTGTTGCACCATGCATGTTTCACTGTTGCCCAGCGTGTGTTTAAGTGACGCACATTTTTGTCTGATTTCTTGTTGTGCAATCTTCCTGTAAAAAATATAAACGTATAATGTTTTAAAAATTTCATCTTTAAGGCTGTACAATATGCATTTTAAAACATAAATAGGTACCAAATAAAAAAGACTCATAGTAAATATTTTCGTATGCTATGACACAGCTCCTGGTGACACTGAAACAAGACACATAGAGTCACATACCTCTTTACAATAGGTAGAATAGTTTTCTTTAAGGCAAAAACAAAATAAACTAGAATATTTTTAAACTCTACATGATTATATAGAATGACAATAAAATATCATAAGCCAAAAGAATCGGGTCACCGATCTCGGGTTCGAGTTATCTGTCCTTGAATATTAACATGTTGCTTTGTTCAAGGGCAGATAATTCATATTCAAGTTGAGCAAGGCTTTTGTCTGTTGTTCACATGTCTGAGTTCCTTCATAGTGTTTATGTAAAATTTAAAGAATCGATGATGGGTAATTTGTTTTTTCTTTCTCTTTAATTAAGCAATGTTAATTTTATCTAAAAATGGCCTGAGTTTTTAAAGATTTTGTATATATACTAAAACTGAATAAAGGGAACACAAATGTTTCAACTTAATTACATTCTATGATATTTTGTATCTTGTATTGGATGATGATAAATAGTATAAATATAGGAACGGTTTGATAGATTGGTGTTCATTGTAAAAGTTTTCTGACCTTAAAATTACCTTAAATATCAAATTCAGTGGAGGATTTTTTGAAAACAAGACCGGTGACCCGAAATCATTTTTCGCTATTAAGTAGTGTATGTTTTCGGACTCAAATATCATGCAAGTTTGAATAAATTCTGATTAAGTGTTTCAAGTTTTTATACTGCTATATGTCTGTATGTTATCCAATAATACATTTAAGCATATATCTTTCAGTTGTGTTCTTACTAACACCTTCGATTTTTTATTATTTATGTCTTTTTGTAAGTTTCTGTTTCTTAATGTTCTGTTTTGTTTTGATATTTCTTTTTATTTTTCAAACCATACCCTGATTTAAATGCGAATACAATTCAACTACATTATTTGCAAATGTCAAAATGTCATTTTATTCATTTCAGATTTGCGGAGATTTGGAAATATGTTAGATTTGAGATTGCTTGCTCAATACTTCACTATGGCTGCTGTTATTATCAGCCTGACTATCATACTTCAAGTGTCTTATAAAGGTAACACATTGTTTTGTTGTTATTTAAAACATAAGTAAAGTGATATTGGTTTGTTGTAGAACCTTGCCTTATATTTTGTATTATGTCGATCAAGTCAGTAAAACTTATATATAGTTATATTGCAAACAATCAACATCATATGGGCGATTGTTAGAAAAAATGCATTCATCGTTGTCTTATATGTAACCAAATTGATGTCATCGTTCATAGTCTCCTCTTCTTTTTTATGTCTGCATTATAATCCCTAAAGACATAGGTTAACGTGCTTTACTTAATACAGCTGAATCATTTAAGATACGAAAAATAAAACTTATATTAAAAAATAGTCCGTTGTAACATTTGTTACTACTACATCTGGCAAAAAAATTGTTTATTACACATCATACCAAAGCTGCCATTTGTGTCATGGAGAGATTCACAAACACATAATATAAACAAAACCCTATAACTTTGAAAAAAAAACAACAGTTGAATATGAAAGACGACGCAACAATATTGATTAACATTTCATCACAACTTTTCACTTAATACCAATGATTATCAATGAAATCTAACAATGTTTAAGTATGATAAGATGCATGCTCAACGTTGCCATTACATGTATAATCGTATTTAAATTTAAAGTGATTGAAATGTTGAAAATTAAAGGCTCTCCTGTCACAAGTGTCCACAAGCTTAACAGCAGAATATTTGAGTTTCTACCATACTTTCATTCCTAATCACGTGTTGTAAATTGCACATGTATATACATATATGTTGCAAACAAAATATATTAAGGGATATTCAAGCAAATGAAGGACAAAATATTAAATACATCATATTTAGTAAAAATCACGATAAAATGAAGTCTTTAAAAACCCAGGCATGTTATTTTCTCTATAAATAACTATATTATGTCAGTTTAAACGTAAATAAATCTAAATATGTTGAACGAAATGACGACACAGACAGAACTAACGAGTAGTTTTAAAACAAGTCATTTGACAATAACAATCCTTAAAAGATAAAAAAAACAGACATTGTGGATATTATCAAATAAAAACAAGTCTAAGTCGCTTATTCGGCAGTTCTTTTACGTTTTTATAATACACAGTGATAATTATGGTGAAATCAAAATACTCTAACCTGACGGGGTCAGGTCAGTTTATGAAACAAACATTTTTTCTTTATATGGAGATTTTCTTGTTCTCTACACTGCTTAGTCTATTCATTTTGAGGGCTTTTAGAAAATATTGGTCGACAATATAAAGTTTTGCCTGTTTCTCACTTCTATCAATGTCATCTTTATTATTTAGTATCAGCATACCAGGGATTAGAGGAGCTAAATGCTTTGGAAGCTCTGGAAGAATCAATGATAAACAATGGCGTGCTACAACATCAGAACAGTGTAGAAGACAGCGACTTTTTACCTACAGACAAAAGGTTTGTTTAGTATATTTGAATATCTAAAAGAATTCTTATTATGCCACTGTGACGAATAAATTTGCAGTTACATCAATTTAAAACAAGCAGTTCTAAAAGTTACATACATAACAATAATAAGCCATGTAGCTGTAAAGAATTTTCATACCGCAATGAAACCAATGCTATATGCTTGTTAAGACGGAGATTGATTGATACACTGAGATATTGGAAAGGGTTTTTCAACACCAAATCAACATTATTCTGAACAGAAAGGTACTAGCAATACTGAATAATCTTTATCTAGATTGGAAATGACTCGCATTACGAATAGGATAGTCAATACGCTAACGTGTAATTATAATAAAAAATGGAATGGAGTAAGTGATTTAGAAATAAGCAACATAAAAGATCGGACAGGGCTTGGCATTATTAATGTGAGATCATGAATTATTATAATTGTTGTGAACAACGTTTATGATGTCGATGTCATTATATGTATATTATAGGTACGCCAGACTATCGTATTACTATGGAAACCGTGGCAGAGGAAGAAGTAACCGATATAATCAGAACAGGTAAAAAAGTAATAACTACTCTTATCAAGCTTACATGGAAAGTTTGTGATTATAAAAAAAATGTGATACAATGAAACATTTGAACAGAGATTTTTTATTTACTTTTTTGTGATTAATTTACATAGTAAATTTAGCTTTAATGTTTAAAAAAAATACAAATAATTATACGATTTATCATTTAAAAGATATGAAATTTTTCTCTCTCTTATATTTGCAAAGAGATATTAAAAAAAAAACACAAATTGAAACACTTGTTATTCAAGGTTGGTCAGCCACCTTTGTGAAAATTTAAAATGTTTGCAGTTTCGGTAGATTGCGCGACTGTATTGCCGTCAGTAAAAATGTCAACATCAACACCCCCTTAGCACTGGCTGAAACAAAATTCGACATTAACATCATAATAAGTTTTCATTTTGTACAACAGCACACATTAAACAAAAGAAATAACTGTAGTACTGTACAAGATTCGAACTAGCATATACTTAATGTCCTTGTGTTTTTTTATGTTATTTATTGTTTTACAGATATAGATCTACTGTGCTTTAATTATATATATTAAGAAAAAAATTGAAAATTTCTTCACAATCTCTTTGTTGATATGAAATAAACATATTTTAACTTCACACGAAGTAGATATATAATGTTTAAATTTTGCACGTTTAACGTGGTCACAATATAAATAAATAGCGTCATTTAAACTGCAAGTATTAAGAAAAGTCCAACTTTACTTGATGCGATATAATATAGTAACACATCTTTCAATAAATAGTTTATTCAGTCTTTTATTTAAATTAGACAAAATATTCGGTGATATTTTTTCATAGATTTCAATAAATGCCTTTGATTCAAAATTTTTTCTTCAGGATGTTTTAGTTTTTTGATGGTTAGACAATACTTTTTGAGCAAACACTTTTAATTGCTATTCTATTATAACCGTTGGTTTTATTTGAATTCCATTTGATTCAAGATTTTTTTGAAAAAGGAATCACTTTTATCACAAGTGTCCCTGATAATGAACACTGTTTTGTTTTATTTAGATATGTGCTTCTTTCGCCTTACCATTGACACTGTATAATGTCTTTTTTTATCGTATATCTGAAAGTCTGTAAAATACATATCAATTAGAATTATTTGCTGAAGGACGCACGTAGCGTATGCTTGTCCAATTGTTATCGCCGTTACATGGACTTATATTAAATACGTTTTTAATTTTGCTTCAGGCCCATCTTTAATCTCTAATTTCATGCAAAAGTGTACAATGATTGTTTTCACAAATTGTTAACATTATCTCTGAGCAATTCATATCATTGTTTGACCTCAAAATATAACAATATCTTCGTTTATGCCATATTTTGTTAAAGATAATTTGATTGAAATAGAGAAAAACGGAATCTTTAAAGAACGCAAAACAAATGTCACAGTTAGATTTGATCGAGCCTTGTCATGCACAAATGTAGTAATTGAAAGGTACCTTTTACGCCTCCACCTAGTATCGGTTTGAGCTGAATTAAAAATATGAACATAAAAATGGTGGAATATTTTAATTGTGAAACATCCACAGCTGTTTTTAAACTTATTCAAATTTGTATTTGTTTCACGTTACCTTTGCCAATATAACTCATTGTAACTTTCTATTTTATTGCTCTATTACGTAAGTCTGTAAAATACTGATCATTTTAAATCATGCCAATGCAATCTGATGTATAATCTCATGTTCCAGAAGCCGACGTTTCCGATATTATCGTTCCAGATATTACAAGAACTACTACACACCGTGGAAGAACCTCCCAGACAATGAGTGCTTTAGACAGAAATGTCAGACGGACAAAGATTGCTGCCGAAGATATTCAAAATGTGACGTGAGCGCCAATATTTGTTACAACTGTTGGTTCGGGCATCCATGTAAGACCTCGCGGGATTGCTGTGAAAGGTACCCGTACTGTAATAAAAGCACATACGGGGGCCGATGCCAGAATTGATTGTTATTCTGAAATACGATTCTATACATTGAAACAAAATTAAATGATTTATTTATGAAAAATGGTGCTTTTACTCTCTACCATTACCGTGTATGATTACATGTCATGTAATTGCAAACATATTAGAAACAATAAATGTTAGTTTTGTTATATTTGAAGTAACCATTAATGAAATTTTCATAAAAAAGCTTCGTTGGATGTTATGCTCATTTCAAAATATAATACTTTGCGGTAAAACTGATCGTGTGCATTAATTGATGAAATAATTTGATCATCATATTGTTTGACTGTTCCAATTCAATCAACCAAAGTGCGCTCTTTGTCAATATATTATACTGTAGCCCGTAGCAACAATTGGAGACTCTTTTATCACGTTAACAGTAGACAAACTTTGCGACATGCAAACTGACTTTTTATACACATAGAAGAAAATAAATATTTAGCAAGCTTGGATTGTGTAATGAAACATTGTTTCGAACTTTCAAAACGGTTCCTTTGTTTTATCTTATACGTTTGTGTAGAGCTTAAAAAACAAAACTTGCAAGTAACTTAAATGGCTCCTGCATTAAAGAAATACCAAGGCAGATGTTATCCTTAGATTGCAACAAGTGATACTCATTTCAAATTCTATAATAGAAATAAGGTCAGTAAAAAGGATACATTCTGTGAATTTAGTTTTTTGATTGATGTACTTACAAATTGCTTCAACGTTAACTGTAAACAACAGTTGTTTTTTTTAGTCTGTATGTTGGGTATGTCAGTGCTTTTCTTTTTCCATAGAAACAAAAAATGTCAAACAATTTCATTGCGGTCGTATGAATAATGCTTTTCAAAATGTCTTATATTAAGACTTTTGACTGTTATAATATTCACGTTTAATGTGTAACTTTCAGTTTCTTAGTGATCGTATGCAATATTTACAATCGAATCAGTGGATAAAAAATACATGACAGGCCTTTATCTTACGGGGCACTTTCCTTTAGTTTGGGGAAACAACATGGACAATTTGCAAAAGGGGGAGATATAAAATGTTAACTGAGTTCTATGGGAAACTGTAAAATTTTAATAGTTTGTCCGTACTGGATGAGACCTATAAACGGTTCATGAATGGTATGAAGACTGTTTAAGATTAAGTAAATGATTATACTACCCAGACATAAGATTCTTATCATCACGGTTGGCTTTATTTTAACAAGTGGTCGTAAATGTTTGATGATGATATTTATAAAAAAAGATTATTAAAGTTTAAATATTTTATATTGCTTCAACGAACAAGTGTGTCCATCTATTGTATTTTTGTCCTTACGTTATTATAACAAAACAGTTCAATAAATACTCAACAAAGGGATTTTGTTTATTTCTATTTATTTCAACGTATTGAAATATCATACTCTTTTCCATATAGAATAAAAACAATTTTTCTCCTAGTATGAAATGACAAGAAACCCATTTTTGTAAACTTAAAAATGTCATCGAGGTGACTATTTAGGCTTTTTAAATTGTATGTCATATTTCTTTAAAATACATAGATCGATTTCTATACAGCAATGCACTATTTTACGACGCCATTTCAGAGATAAATGGTTGCTCAAACTTGTAACTGTAATTATTTATTGAAAAATAGAAAACAATTTTTCTTTTCCACTTTTGCAGCACATTGGTCTATGTCCTTTCATTTCCACGGGAGCTTGTTAAATTCGACACTGTTGGTACTGGCACTTCAATGCCCGAAATATTGTGAGACAGTATTTTTAGTTATCAGTATATCATATTATTATTAATCAATTTATTTGATTGAGTTTTTGAAAAAACTGCAACATTTCACAATACCCTTTCAAAACAAATTTTAAAAGCATTAAACAAAAAACTGTTATGCTTTTGTTTACAATCAGACATATAAAAAACCTAATTAGACTAGTATGGTTTGAGACAGAATATAGCATGGCACTTCTGTTCCAATTACTAAATCTTATGCCCCATGTTTAGGGAAACTATAAATATTTCAATTAAAAACATAACCAGAGATGTGCGAGTATTAACAATTTGTAAACAGTGTAAAACTTGTCAACTGTCTCTATATTTGTCTTCAACAGCTTGAATATGATTCATGTGTCCAAATTTTTTCAACTCATTAACACAAAATGCTCTTGCAAGTATGCACAATTACATGCAATCCCTAATGCAGAATAAGATTGCTTTGCAACACACTCAATATATTATGTCAAAAGCATAGACTAATTTTTGCTAGACCATATAAATCTTGTCCACTCATCACACGTGATAGCGGGCACTATAAACAAAGGGAATCCATGCAATCTAATGACATATGCTGATGATTATTGGTTAAAAAAGGCCATTCCGTAATTAAATATCTTATCTAAAATAACATGCTGATAACAATCTTATAAATAATGAATTTACAGAGAGTATTCCATGAAATCAGTTAATCTCATTTCCATTTATTTATCAAATCTCTTGATTAAACATTGATTCATTGTTAATATTCATCATGCTATAAAAGATTGAAACATAGATTGGTTGTGAATATATTTCCTGATATAAAAGATTGAAACATTGATTTATTGTGAATATATATCCTGATATAAAAGTTTAAACATTGATTCCTTGGATAAAAATAAAATCCATTGACATTGATTTATTGTTAATATATAGCATGGCATTTAAGATTAAACATTGATTTATTGTTATAGTAAATATATCATGATATGAAAACTTGAACATGGATTTATTCTTAGCGGATATCCTGATTTAAAACATTGGAAATGATATCGCTTATGTAGAGAGAGTTATGGCGACATATTCCTTGTACTAAACTTGTTTTTAAATCTAAAACAATGCATCGCATTCGTGGATATGTATTAATTAGCATAAATCGCATTCAGTTACTAGAGAGTCAGAAACATATGTTAAAAATATTATAAAATACAAGCGAATGGCGAATGGACAATTCCATAATAATCTGTTAAGTGATTTGAAATTAAGGACCATACAACTGGTAAATAAACTTAAACGTCATTATTATTTTAACATCTCCATTGCTTGACCATTAACTGAATTCAGTTTTAGAATAATTTAGATTAAATTTGAAACAGCATGATGCTTGAATAAATGTATCAACATTAATTTATCAAGGAAATATACATCCAATTATTCAATATTGCTTATTTCAGATGTTTATTTTTTTCAATATGATTTTGATACGCTTTTGCTCTTTAAGACATTTCTCCTTAAATATCGGAAATCTATGTTTCTTAATTAATTGGAAATGTCAAACAAGTTTTAAAAATGGTTGACTTATGATTTTAGAGCATGTTAAGTGTTCAACTACTTAATAAAGTATGGCTGAATGTGCAATAATATATCGTCAAAGTAGCAAAATGTACACAAACTTCCATACAAAAATACTAATTCACTATAGTTATACCAATAGCCGACAAGGAGCAAAAGAGAATTCATGCACATGTATATGGTAAATTAGTATGCATTTGGAAATTGTAGCAAGATACATAAAGATGATAGCATTTCTTTCTCAGGCAAAATTGGCCTTTAATAAAAGTTCAAATTGCACAAAATAAGTAATATAATATCTATATGAAATAATACGGTATGATGAGTCTATAAAAAATTGTTACAAGTGTGACAAAACAATTCTATCCAATGTCCACTAACAATAGGTTTAAGATAAGAATTTGTTTAAATTCATAAATTGTGTTCAGTTTTTTATTTAGATACGTTAACATTATTTTAGTCATGTACTTTCTACATTTAATCAATGTTTTATTGCTACTATAATAAAATAATATTTATTTTTAAGACCAAATTAATTTGACCAGTAATAAGGAGTGAGCTTTTCAATCATATTTCGCGCATTGCCTTATTTTAAAAGAACAAAAAGGGTCAGTAAGAAGTTCCTACCTTTCGTTAAATAGCTGCAACAAAATTATTAAACCGAACAATTAGTATAATATAATTTTTTCTTACTGAGTTCGCGGTTGAGTAAAGTGCTGATTCTATATACTACGCGTGTACAGCTGTTATGCGTGTGTTTCGTTGTTTAATTTGAATAAACATCATTTAATCTTTTTCATTTTTCCTCTTTTTCTTTCAAATTATTTCACGAAGTTATCATCAGCAGAACTAATATTAAGCTAAATATATTTGGGAATATCCCCCAGCGAAGCAGTCCCTCTCTAACCTTGACCCATTTCGCACTCACCAAACAAAGAATCCAGCCTTATGAACATAATTATGTGAGAAATTAAATATATCACTCACTGACAAATATTATTCATTCAACTATATCAACAAGGGAGCGGTTGCCTAGTGGTTAAGGTGTCTGCCCCTTAAACCAGAGATCATGGGTTGGCGCCCCTACTCGAGTCACTACCATGTTTCTTCATATGACACCAGTACTGGTTGTTTCCACGACACAAAGCAGACTCGAAAGTAATGAATATATGTTGCAAGAACTTGTTTCTCAATCGAGCTTAAATAAATATGTTTAAACCAAATATATCAACACCCTTGTTTAACTTTAAAACTTTTTACTTCATTTGATATTTAATCTCTTTTAACAATGAATTATCTTAAAAATCATCTAATTAAGGTACTGTTTCATAATTTCACCTAATGCTTATGCTTTCATAAATATCAATAATGACGACAGTATCATTCATCATGAGTGTTCCTATGTTAGATGTATGCATTTAATTTTGTAATAAAATCTAGTGCTATGCAATGCAAGCGCATTAAATATCTCGCAACTAATTTTTCTAATAATTTAGATGAGCAACAAAACCATTAACGTGTGACATAAAATTTATATTCGTTTTATTGAAATCTCTGTGGAACGTGCAACGAATATCATTAAGAAAAAAAAGTCTCATCATTGCACATAAAAGCAGTTTGTCAACCGATCTTTTTTGGCCCACCACGGATCATGATCAAAATCAAAATCACAATTAATATAATGGACTTTTTTTGAAGTTTTTATTGTGAACGAAATGTTTAATTTGTGCTCAGCTAGGAGCATAATTGAAGATCCTGTCACCATGAAATTACAAAAATACAGTTTTGTAGAAATATTTTTTTAATTATAATGTTTATAATTGAAGTTATTTTTATATATTTGTGGATATTTTGTTCCAAATAAAAAAGGTTATTTTATGCAAAAAATAGTAATAAAAATGTTTCTGCTTGTTTTGTTCAATAAGTTCAATGTCGGTAAAAAGTCACGCCATGTTTAAAAACAATCGAATCTCATCGGCCTTTTCCGTCGAACGATCGCATCTTCTCGGCCCTTTCCGTCAAACGATCACATCTTCTCGGCCCTTTCAGTAAAACGATCACATCTTCTCGGCCCTTTCCGTCAAACGATCGCATCCTCTCACACTTTCCGTCAAACGATCGCATCTTCTCGGTCCTTTCCGTCAAACGATCGCATCTTCTCGGCTCTTTCCGTCAAACGATCGCAGCTTCTCGGCCTTTGCCGTCAAATTTTGATAAGAACTTCAAACACAATAGTAAGAATACACAGAACGGCAAGAACTTGTTAATACAGATTGAAAAAGTACATTTGTTTACATATTCCTAGATGTCAAAAAATTTCAACAACAAAGTATTTTACACCGATAAGCATAGTAGTTTCTTAATAATTATTATGGTCTAAGTACCAATTAGATCCTTAACATATGACACCTCCCCCGAAAAAAAAGAATAACAAAAAAAAAAAAAAAAAAAAAAAAAAAAAACAACAAGAAAAAAACAGTGCTGAATATGTAATTGTAGCAGACTGTAAACAGAACTGTTTATTTACTTTCATGCAAGATGTTAAATCACTATAACTGTACTGATTGCCAAAAGAAAGCAACAGATGTAAAATATGGTTCAGGTAAATAACAAATTCTACATTATAGAATGATTAATGTAGTTATTAGTGGACTAGCAATGTTATGTATAATCATTTAGCCATAAGTTAAGAGTATTATTTTGAAGAAAAAAGACCATATATTTACATACGAAACCTTAAATTTTTTAGTACCATGCAATAAATTACGATTTATTAAAAGCATGTTATTTATAGAAGACAGGGGATTTGATACGTTTGGATAAGCAAGGAATTATGAAGATATTGCGTTTTGTAGAATATACCTTTAAAATGGAGCTATAAGATAAACTAATTTTGATTAGCCAAAAATCGTTTTCTTAAGTGATACGTTTCACAAACACTGTACGTTATTACAAATTATGTGTATGCACGTATGAGTCCATGGAACCACATTAAGAGTTCTTAATTTTCAAACATTGCGTGTAGTTCCATTGAATATTCAGCTGGTTGCAATGTGTTAAAAACAAATATATACATATTAATATACTTTATCAACACAAAATATAATAAACATTGACCATGGTGCAATATATAAAAGGCAAGTAACAAGGAAATATTAATCTAAAGTATCAAAGATTCATATGGAATATAACTTTGAATAAAGGCTCTCGTGAAAAAAAATTGTAGAATAATGAAAGCATGTGTTAAGATATTTTTGTTACATTTTTGAACTCACAAAAATACAATGTACGGATCGAGAAGGAGGCTGAAAATCTGATCAAAAGGGGTTTCTTGAAAGCAATTGAAATAACATGAACACTTGAAAGAATTGCAGAATTGCAATTTTTTTTTTCAAATAAGTTTGTTTTTGAGAAAGAATATGTCGCGAAACATATCCCATGCCGTCCATCACTGCAGCACCGACTTAAGCAGCATATACTTTTAAACATTAAATGAAATCGAACTCAACGATTGGTCAAAATATCTTTTTTTAATTATTTGTCATTTAATTTTTTTTCAGATGTTTTGATTCCAACATCAATTCATTTTCTTATTAATAATATTATTTTAAATATATATTTTGCTCATATTTGTTATTTAAAGCAGCACGCCTCCAGATTCATGTTAATTTTCATAAATTTTTGAAATCGTATTTAAAAGTAAAATAATGTGAGGTGAACAAATAAAGTAATTTACATATTGCAATAGGCACTTACAATCCACGAATATTGTCAAAAAGTGGCCAGAATATGCAAAAACAGCCCTTACTGCGTTAGTAACGCAGTAGAAAAATGGTGATAAAATACTGCAAAATCAGTGTTAAACCGCACATAGTATGTAAAATATAACTTAGACCTTGAATATTTTAACCTTTTTTAAAACTTTTGTGCATTTTTTCCAATATTAATTGTATTGAAATATTTTTGCTCATCTGGAGGCATGCAGCTTTAAAGAAAATACAAATGATTACTACACAGTCTTATTTACATAGCGAGAAAATTTGAAACGTTTAAAAACTCTACTCACTTCATGTTATATTAGTATGACTAGTCAATGTCATTTAGAAAACTGTTTTTTTTATCAGGGAAGACTAAATCAATATGACAATCACTAGGGAATAGTACTAGATTATACATTCAATTATTCAAATTAGACAAACTCAAGAAGAATTAACTAGATTTCATTAAATTTCTGCAATAATGTAAGTCGTTTTCCCCAGATGAGCTAAGTACATCTGTAAGCCTGTATGAAACGTTTCCATTTATATTTTGCTATTAAAATCCGTTTTCAAAGCGAATCTATTGGTTTTCTGGGAAAAGTACAATACGCCATTAAAACAAAAACAACTAAAGATAGTTTATGTCAACATTATGTCTAAAGTATGTCTTTATTTAAGATTTACGTGTAAAAGTGTGAGGTATTCTGATTATTATCAAGTCATAAACTTGAGAAGTTGTGATTAAATCATGATATTGTATATATCAAGGAAAATGACGACATTTTATTTGAATAATTGTGACCGCCTGTTGCAAAATATAATTATTATGTCGTAAATAATTGACAGTCTAACTTTCTAGAAATGATGTTCAGAAACACATATATAAATGATTATTTTAACACTCTTGACAAAAATTTCAAGGCCCATTTTACGTAAGAAATGCTTTTAGTTTCATCTTTTAAAAGCTTTTTAATTGTTGTGTACTTTTGTGGTATCAAATATGATATCATTGGCTAATGACCTAAATCAATTATTTTCATGTGATGTTTCTTTTTTCTTTTCTTTTTTGAAATCGGTACAGTTAAAGTGACTCAGTATTTTGTAAGGAAGTCGAAATTCTACTTTGTTCACACTTTGCTACATTTATGACATATTATTTCACATTTATCGTTACTTTTACAGGTGACAAGCATCTAACATTCTCTAAAACCTCTAAAATTCTCTAATAATTTTAAATTATAAAATTGATATTTTACCTTTCTAAAGAAGTAAAAATGTATTTGTTTATCATATTGTGCATTTAAATCTAATATCGTAACTCTCATTAACATTACAAAAACAATCAAGTAGGGAATTATTCATTGATTCATCAAGTTTTCTCTAATCAATACCTGCTATCAAAGAAAATCCAATCAAATAAATGTCACTGTATGTAATGGCAAATATAAACAAATCCTCTTTTAAAGTGTTCTTTAAGTCAAGGATAACGCAAAGAATATGATCATTTTGTCAAAATAAATGATATCTTAATAATCCAGGTATTTTCAACGCATAACAGGGGTTATCCAAAAATTCGTGGACTTTTAGATAGCTTTTGAACATCAATGTATTGTAATGACTTTTTAACAGCATACCTTAGAATATAATCAACACGTTTTAAAGGAACAGATAACTGCGTCTATAAATAATGATTTGATATTGCTTTTAATTGACTCCATTGAGGTTTTTTGACATGACGGGACTGGAAATATGTTTTTGAGATTATTACTCCATTTGATGTAGATCTATAGTGGAATACTGCAAAAAATTCAGATCTTTAGCTCGTTTCGTTTTTCCAAAATAATATTCATAATAGTGAAAAATGACCCAAAATTGAAAAGCGTTTAAACGCTTTTCACTCGAATCGGACAGAGAATAGCACAAACATACGATTTTCAATGTATTTCCTTTACGTTTCTTAGTTATATTTTATTTATATTTCTGTTTTAATAGCTCGTGTTGATCTATGTGAAAAATAAAATCTTATGTTTTTAGGCTTATTAACCTCAGTGGAGTTCCTTTAAATAAGCGCATCCACGGCAACCGGCGCAGGGTAGAAAAGGGCAGTTCAACACCTTAAATGTTTTGCTCAAAACAATTAATTAACGTAGAAAACCCACTAAGCATCACATGTTTCTTTACATGACATCATTTACGTAATGTTTGTAAAATTGTGGACGTCATTTCCGTACTTTTTGTTGATATTGCTCAAAAATGCCAGACGCCGACATTGTTTACGACGGCACTCAGAAATTAGAAAATCGCGCGATCAAAATGTTGCGATTTGGATGACACATATAAAAACTCGTATATAGTTAATATGTTTATAGATTTCAGTTTTCAGAATAACGTATTGGAACTTGCATTTAAGGAGCAGAGACGAAAAGCATTTAAAGTACTATTTACAGTCTTTATTAAATACCATAAGTGCTAAAGTCAATCAAAGCCTGTTGTACACGACAATTGTAAAGTAAAATTCGACTTGGACGGTCAAATGTATATTCAACATTTTAGTTATTAGGATTACGTTCACCTTGTGTTATTTTTGTTTATTTTTACTCTGAGTATATTCATTTCCATGGCAGATAACCTGTCTGCCGTGAGCCTTCAAGGAAGACACGTGTTTTGTTAACAAAGTTTTTTTATATACTTATAAGATATTGAGTGTATGAGACTTTATCTTTTACTTATATATTTTGATATCAATAATCATCTTTAAGCATGACTACAAAAGATCAATGATCGTCAATGGCAGCTTACAAAAGATGAATGTTTAAATATTTTATTCCATATACAAAGTACTTACTTTAAGGCATTTTTATGTTCTAGAAGCGAGCAATCGGATTTCGACTGAAATATTCGTCTGCGTGTCTTATTACCAGTGATTATCTGATCATTTAAATGCACTCCATGTAAATGCCTGCTATATAAGCAATCGTACATTCTAATATATGGACAATAATCCTGCTGTATATGATCTACAAAATGATTAAATGAACTTATTTTTTTTTCTAAAATAGCTATATGAAAGTCTAGTATATCTGTATTTTTTCTATATAGGGAATGATTCATCCTTATTGCTGAGCGTTATAAACCCACTTGAAATACCAGCAGAATATTGTGTTCTATAATATTTTATTCTATTAAAATATACAATTTTCATTACAGTAAATGTCTGAATTATATACTGTACAAAAATGAATTAAGATTTGAAAAGTTTTTAGATATTTTCTACCTTTGCTACTATTGCGCTTTAGATGTATGAATCATAAATTTCCTATTGATTCTTGTAGATTTTGTAATATACCAAGGGAATTAAGTGTGTAACTTATGCAATACTAGCTCAGTTGGTGATGAATATCATTTCGTATTTAATTGCTAATTCTTTAATACTGATATAAAAATATATTACTAGAGAGTATAGAACTAAAGTTAATTCAATCAAGTTTTCTATTTTAATGAATAGCACAGATAGGAATATATTGTTAAAAATCTGAAAACAAAGTTATCCATCGGAAGCATTAATCACAACAAAATTACAAGAGAATTGCAGACTCGGTTTGATTGAGTCTGTACATGAGGGATAATGAAACGTGCAACATCCCTCACGCCCCCTAGCACCGGCTTGAGCGGTACTCAATTCTCAACACTTAATAGTGCTGGCATCAAACTTGCAGTATTCTTTAAAAAAAAAATATATCAGCATTTAAGTAACTGAAAGCTATGCTTATTTTCATAATTTAACCCTTTCGTTTTTTATTTATATTTGCCATGTAGTACATTTAATTTAGTATATTTTGTGGAACTTTTTTATGATATTTCATATTATGTTTATATTATTGTATATGTGACTGATGCCTCTATGAGGTCCAGCATTTTAATTAAACCGTTCAACAAACTGTTCAATAAGTACTCGATAAGCAGTATGAATATAAACTATCCTATATTGCGTAAGTTACCCAATAAAATGTTAGTGATAAATACTGCAGTCATTAATTGCAGTTTAAAATAAATTTAAAAAAAGAATAATTCTAAAATATGATTTTAAAATAGTTTAAAGCATGCATTCATGAATTTGACGTGGTGAATTCCTGAAGGAAGGAAGTTGAAGTCGTTAATGCCTGCTGATATATTATGATTCCACAAAGATAAAAACAAAGATAAAAAGTCCATACCCATCTTCCGTGCTATTCATTAGCACTTACGCATGACTCATAAAATGTTAAAACGACATTGAGATGCACGACGTTAACAATTGCTACTCTAAAAACTGATTTTTCTCACTAACCGGATAGAAAAATTCGTAAATGTTAATAAAAATACCGGTGTTGGAAAATTTTATCTCACATGGGCTTATCTCACACTCCATGTGCAGCACGTCTTTACGTTTACCTACACCCTCTATGTTGACAACAATGAAACGTCACGAAGCTGACAATTAAAAGTAGTCATTGCGCGCTGATGACAGGCAAATAAAATACCTTTTAAGGTGGGCTGATAATTGTTTGCTTCTAACTTATCTATTAGAGAGCGATGTCAAAATCTGGAAAAGTGGTGAACATGAATTTCTATTTACCTCCGGACTTGGGGTGAACACTATACAAATTCTATTCTGATAAGGTTGTTCGTAATGGCTTTTGCAAACAAACGAATGTTATGCTTCAGTCAAATGTGTAAACATACGTAAGTGCTAATGAAAAGCACGGAAGATGAGTATTGACTTTTTTTCTGTGTTTTTATCTTTGTGGAATCATAATATATCAGCAGGCATTCAGGACTTCAACTTCCTTTCTTCAGGATCTCTCCACGTCAAATTAATGAATGCATGCTTTAAACTATTTTAAAATCATTAAAGAATCATTTAGAAATCGATGCTTTGTGCAGTTGAAAACGTGAATTCTTTAAGTTAAAAATGTCCCTACTGGCCCTTGAAGCTTTCATTTTGTTTGTGACCGATACTCTTTGAATAGTTGGATATCATTTTTGCTTTGAGTTATCGTGTTTGATGTATAGATACATAAAAAGGGATCTATATATCGTGATATATCAGCTGTATAAATCACAAAAGGTCAACCTCTTTTGTATTTGTCGGGTGATATTTTTAGATTCCTGTTATGCTATTATCAGCTCAAATATCTAAAGGTATATCGCAAAAGGTCAACCTCTTTTGTACTTGTCGGGCGATATTTTTAGATTTCTGTTATGCTTTTATCGGCTCAAATATCTAAAGCCCTAAATTAATTGGCGTCCGCGACGAAGCGCGGCGCCTATTATGGAATGAAATCAGATTTTGTGAAAGGGCGACAGCAACTTCTCGAGCCTTTTATAGTTGTTCATAATAAAAGCCGATCATTCCGATCGGTATGAGGGTGCTTGATTGCGATATGTACAATGAATGGCGAACTGGAGAATTTCGCAATGCAAACATTTTCAAATGAATAACCTTTTCCGTCAATAAATCGCGCTCTTCGGGGTATTTTTGTTTATCATTTTGTAGTACACAGTGGGTTATTATGGTATGTTATTCCGAAAGCTGTTAATAGAATGATGAGTTGATGACCTAAATATTCCGAAAATCTATTTATAGAGGGATGTACTCCTATCGGTAATTCCCGGTCTCTCCCGGGATTTACTAATGACCGGCGAATAGTACCACACGTTTATTGTCCGGTCTCTCCCGGTTTTGGAGTAGATGTTTGATATCGTTACAGAACAGAACAAATATTTTACAGATAAATAAACTTTTTTTCAAAATGAATGTTTGTCACTTAGTTTGGTTACAATAATTAATAAACACAGATCAACTCTCAAAATTTATTGATTATTATTATACATAAACATACAATTCGGTCAATATGACAATTGAATTCTTAAAATAGTAGTAAACATAAAAAACTCAGTATTGAAATAGCGCATAAAACACAAAAAAAGAAAAGAAAACAATATTCATAAAATCTGTAACATAATAAGGGACAATTACACAAGTATGGTGTTGATCATGCGTTACACATATGGATTATAAATGATTGTGTACATGTATATCCGTTGCTATTAATAACCACGATCATAAAGAAATAACAAGTAATGTTCTAATTTTTAGCATGCCAATCAAAGTTATAAATAATGAACAATGTCTTTCGTCCGTCCATTCATAAGTGATATACAATTCTGGTAAAACCAAATGAACCATTGAAAAGTTTATAAGAATATCTTGTAATCATATATCTACTCGTTCGTCTGCACCTGCTGCTTGGACGCCCTTTGATGCTAAGCATCAATGTTTCTCTTGTTATTCATTTGTAATGACTTTGAAAGTATTTGAGGCGTGATTAATCTTGCACACTCGCGACCTTTACTATTTGCCCACTGAAATGAAAGTTTAGCTTTGTGTCATGGTTATGGGGATAGTGGTTGCTGGTGCATAGACACTTAAAGACGTTTCCGGGAGTAGTCACTGCACACATAAACCGCGCATGTCACTTTCCGTTACTTGTTATTTATTTCGTTTTTTTTTGCGTTGGGTTTAATTAAAGTTGAGTAGTCTTCGTATTAAAAACACAATTACAGCTAAAGTGTCAAAATCAAATATAAATCGCCGTTTAAGATGTCTTTGCGAAAGAGGAGTTAGTCAGGTTCCTTTATTTCAAAGAAACGATCAGAAAGTATCGGAAATATCATATTTTGCCAAGTCGCATGTACCGGAGAGTGAAAATGACTGCGTAACAGAAGTCAACGCTGATTCGGACGAATCATTTCGGTGTTTTGTTGACAACAATGTGGATGAAATTGGTGTCGATGTGCCATCTTGGAGAGAAGGTCGTAGAATAGTTGAACTAGGATATTTAGCGGACAAGTTAAAGTGCACTGAGTGCAGTGAAAACCTTATTCTAAGTAACATTTCAAGGGAAGTGAGATATGGATATGGGTCTCTGCTATATATAGACTGTAGGCTATATGCGGTGTTTCTAATTCTGTCGAGACGAGTAAACGTCCCCGTGTAAACAAAAAAGGACCGTATTATTGAAAATGTTTTCAATTATGTACATTAAATTGTGTAAATACAAACGAAAATATACAAAAAAAAGTATATTACTGACAGGAATTTCAGCAGAATTTTCAAACATAAGTTGAAGTGTAAATTATAATTAAAAATTTTGACTCACTATTTTCTACCAAAACATTTGTGACATCATGATTTGTTGATATTATGTGGCATTTGACTATTTAAAAAAGTATAAAAGCATGTAATGAATAGAAAAAATTGCTTTATATCATATTTCATATTGTTTTCTCTCTCATGAATACAAATTGTGAACATCTCATTGAAAGATGTAATAATAACTGAAACAAACAAAAATCATGTTTAATTATTTATTTAATATGAAGAATATTTATTTTACAGACAAAAATGTCAAAATTTTGACTGTTTATCAACCCTTCGGTTTAAGTTTTTAGACATAAATTCCATCATTTTTTACCCAAAATGTACTGATTTTTATATCTGTTGTATTTTAAAATCCTCAATAAATATAATTTGAAGAAGAAATCATGACTTTTATGTATATTTCTTGTCTTTTATTACAATTATTGATTATAATTGTCTGAATATCATTTTTTAAAGATATACAGAGCAGAGTAATGGCCCTTGAAAAAGCGACATTGTGAAAAAACGAGCATGGTGACCCCTATTATTTAAACCTGATTTTTGTTCTATGTAACCCATAGAACATATGTACAAAAAAAGAAAAAAATCTCCGCGTAGATTCTTACTCCAGGATATGTCTTTAAACAGGACTTACTATATTTACTTTGATATATAATAATCTATAATGAAATCCCGATTTTCTAGCATGTTTCAAGCGTCACTTGCTTTTTAAAAGTTTTCAGCAACTGCATTGTATAAAATTAATCACAATAAAGCATTTATTCGCTTGGCATATGTATCAACCTTGTCATGTGTCATGTTTAATTTGTTTGAAAATACTCGTGACAATAACGTTATTCAATTAAACTGCATTTGTTGGCACCTTATAGCTTCTAAAAGATGAAGCGATTCGTCGCAATTATTCCTATATCGGATATTTTCACCCTTTAAAACGCACAGAAGATTATTTTATTCTTAGCAAATGTATCGATTCAAGAACAAACAAAAATTGAATTTGTTTGTATTACAGCTTTGTATATGTCATGAACAAACTTTATTTAAGAGAACGAGTTTATTAAAATATAAAAAATAACTGTTTTTGAAGGTTCCACCCTTTATGTTTGACGTATTTCATAGTCCCACACTATGTTTTTTTTTTTAAAGAAAGACATCGAATCAACTCAAGCCCATCCCACCCCAATCCTAATTCTCACTTTGCACACAAACACTCTTTTAATATATTTATAATAATACAAGTGAAGACACCCGTTACCAATCTTAATCCCCAACTTGTACATAGCCTACCCAAAATGTTTCAGTTAGATATCAGTTGCAAACAATAAGTTACAATGAGTACGGTTTGGTTATTGGGTTAAATTTCCTATTTTAAGACTAATATATGTGTCATATAAAAGCAAACCAAACGGGCAATTTGTGCGTCATTGCGTTTTTTGTTGGTTTTTTTCTTCGTTTTTTTTGTGGCTGTAATCGGTTATTACTCTGTAAGGCATGCCTTCTACATGTGAGATGAGTTCATACCATCCCTTGTAGTTAGAAAAACTATCCATAAAGAAATAATTAATCGCCTCGTGGCAAATCCTTTAGACATCTTTGAAGAAAGTTCTTGCATCATTTTATCTTCTTTAAATCATTTTCTTAAAGGTCATATTTAAAATACAATCATTGGTGCTTCAAATATACTTTAACGTATCTTAGCACTGGCTGAGTGGTATCACTTTTCAAAAGCATCTTTTATCAGAAAATGTCCCTATTGGCTCCAAGCACGTTTTATTTCCTTGGTGTCGGTACTTTACGTTTGAAATAAAATATTGAATAAGAAAAGGTAAAACATATAACTGATAACTAATAACATTTTATTTTTTTGATTTTCTTTCTTTCTTTCATTGTTTTTTTTTTCGGATTGAAATATCAGACATACTCTAAACAGAAATCATTGAAACAAAGACATTGATACAAAACATTGACAAATATTTACAGTCTAGTATTTAATGGCAACATTTTCGTCTTATTCTAAACGATTTCTTAAACTTAAATACTATATAACTTCAAATGTTGAGAGAACTATGTACACCTTAAATAAAATAAATAAATATTATAGTTCATTCAATACTCTGTATAATATTGATGTCTTTTTTTGTAAAACAGTAATATATTTTATTTAATATATTATGCTCCATATAGTATTGGGGCGTACGGCTGCTTAAACTTATCATTTCCGTCCTAGATCAGGCGCAGTTAATTCAAGCCTGCAACATTATTCAATTTATCTGTGTTGTACATTCTAAAACGTTTTATCTTTTTCATTTTTGTAGTGTTTTCATGTATACAAATCAGCCACGTTGGTATTAACTTCTAACTAAAAAGTTAAATAGAGTGGCAAGTCAGTTGATTTAGGATTTTTATGCCCCCACAGAGTGGGAGCATATAGCGTTGCACTTGTCCGTCCGGCCGGCCGTCCGTATGTACGTCTGTCCGTCCGTCCGTCTGTCCGTACGTCCCGAAATCTTGTGAACGCAACTTCTCTTAAACCGGATGGCAGAATGTGCTTAAACTTCCAGGGATGAACAACCTTAATGTGTAGATGGTAGTGAAGGAAGGAATTTTCGCTGCGACCAAATTTAACAGAATTATGGCCCTTTGTTGATTTTTTCACTATATACTATGTAGAAATTTTGTGAACGCAACTCCTCTTAAACCGGATGGCAGATTTTGCTTAAACTTCCAGGGATGAACAACCTTTATGTGTAGATGGTAGTAAAGGAAGGAATTTTTGCTGTGACCAAATTTAACAGAATTATGGCCCTTTGTTGATTTTTTCACTATATACCATATATATGTTGTCAGTGGGGGCATCCGTGTCCTTTGGACACAGTTCTAGTTTACCTTATATTTTAATGCTGATTTTAATCAATGATATCTATATACGATGTCTTTTAATCTATTCAAATAATTTTGCATTTGATCAAATTTAAAACAATGCATTGAGATTAGCTGTTGCAAAGTTTCTTTTTCAAGTAACTATTTTTATCATTTTCATTCTTATTTGAAGCATTTACAAAATGCATTTTTAGTAAAACACATTTAGTTACAAGAAAATCAAATGACTACATTGTATTTGTTTTGTCTATTGTCTCGTTTACAACGAAAACACAAACAAGCTTGTTGCTTAAAGTACGCTTTCTACAAAGGTTTAAATTTTAAAAGGAATTTACAACAAAAGTTCGTTAAACTGTTTCTCTGTTTTGTTCCTATTGCAAACACATACGTCTTCGTTTCAAAATGTGTTCTGGCTATATCTAAAATAGCTTTCCCAAATATTTTGTATATACTTAGCACACGTCTTTTGTTGTTTAATGGACGTAAAAGACAATGCAATCAGTATTTACTCGTAAATTCGTACTGAGATGTGAAATGTTGTAGGAGATAATGTCATTTTGAGATTAATGCATTTCTATACTAAGAGAATACCCAAGTATGGAAACATCAAATGAGGATTAACACGGCCAATTGAAAATTTGACAGGATCGGTAAGATTTAGACTGCCTATAAACGACCGGAAAAAAATTGAGTATTTACGTTGTTTTTATTTCATCATATCGTTAATCAAATCTTCTTTGATTGTCTTAACAATTTTGCATTGCTTTAAAAAGCATCGAATCATCCATTTGTTTGAAAACAACAACAACAACAACAGAAAAAAGGTTGACACAAGGTTCAGTGACGTCTGCAAGCGATCAATTACTTACTGTATTTACTTTCAAACGTCAATGCACAACAGTTATTGATGTTTTATTTACATTTACATGATAATTAAACTATAGTTTCATTACAAGAATGATAAACATCATTTGAGATAACAGAGAGGTAAGCAAGTACAATGCTTTGTATCTTAAATGGCGGGTCCAAATTTCAATATGCACAAAACCATTCATCAACTTTATGAAAATGTTTGTATCAAGTTCTTACTTTAATTTTATAGCGAACAGTGCAGTTTAGAGAACACGGGAGTGCCTGCTTCACCGGTTACTCTGACATATTTATTCGTCAGCAGCAAGAACATAGTCAATGCCTACATATTCTAACAGTCGTAATTTGATCAATAGGTAAATCAACGTAAGGTTGTTGAACAGTTAAATACATATCTATAATGTGTAGTACGAAAAGTTTATATTAACATAATAATTATACAATTGGAAATAAGTTAAGCACACCCCGGAAAATAAAAAAAATAGTTTTATTGAAAGCACTGTCATGAGATGGCGACTTAATGGAGCTAAGAAATAGTAATTATTCAAGTAGCGATACCTAACAAGTAAATTAAATCATAAACCAGTAAATTTATGAGTTTAGTTTATTCTTAACCTAATTATTGAAGCATAAGCAAATGTGTTTTTTAACAACAATGTGTAAATAAGCATGGTGTTGGAGCGTTTACAAAACATTTACTTGTGGATATGTTTGGTACATTTTGACGATTACGTTATGTAGCAAAACTTTCAATAACGTGTAATACCTCCATGTGCCCGGATGATAGTCTCAACTAATTAATGCATTGTTTAGTTAAAATTTGCCATTCTTGGTGCAGAGCTTGTTCAAGTTGTTGCAGGTTGACTTCAGGTGGTTCATATCCAAAATAAAGTTTAAAAATTCAGTTTAAGTCATGTCAAAATTGAGGCAAAATGCCTGGTTTTCTTATTTTTTTTTCCAGGTGTATACATTAGAAAAAATGTCAATGTTAAGATACTGATTCTTACTAAGATACATAAGCACATCTGGAACAACGTAAATATGTGAATCGAAATTGAAAAGACTTTAAGCAAACACACAATGGTATTATAAGGTACATTTTTACTAAATGCCATTGAAAGTTAATGCACCTGTTCGTATTTATGTGCAGAAGGACGAGTAAGCATAAAAAGCCCTAGCCCGGGTATTTTGGCAAATGTTTTATGTACACACAATAGTGTTTTAGCACATTCTTTCATAAAATTTTACGTAGGATTTAATAATTTCGTTTTTCGATTCCTCTTACTTATAAAAAAACAGCTTCTTCTTGCTTGTTTGCATGCTAGTGCGATGTTAGTTGGCAATTATATCTTGATAATATAATTGTCGGACCTTCATTGCATTTACCATTTCTACATATTGACCTGCGGCACGTATATTCAAGAAATGTGCAACAACCTCGTGAACTCGGGTGATTATATCTTTTGAATGCATGCTTTCTTCTACGTAAATATATACCTGTTTGTGTAGTTTTTATGCAATAATGATGGGAAATAGATAGAAAGAAGTGTTTAAAAATAAAACTACCATTGAAGTAAATAAATATATATTCAGACAACGTATAGAATGTATGACAATGGTCGTAGATAAAGATAATCTCCTGATCACGAGACGAAAGTATTTAAGGTTGTCTTGTATAAATCACAGGATGTATTATCTATGAGATTTAGAAATTCACATGCAGAATGCATAAACAAGTTGTTGATTATAAATCCCTTTGGGACACTGCGGATTTTTCATTAATCTATAACTCTCTTTAACATGCATGCAGAACGGGATGTGATTGATTTGTGCTTAATATGTGTACTAATGTTTCTGAGGATAGAATAGTGAGAAATATTTTGCTTATATACATGTATTCTTGATCAAATATAATTTTCCAGTTATATATTAATGACTAAGGCAGAACTAATATGGTGATTCTTAAAATAACTGAAAACCACACAATTAAATGAAACTTTTAAGCCTATTTATATGATAGATCATTGTATGCAAGTAAATATCCGAATATATCTTAAAATTATCCATCTATACATAGCAGTTGAACTTTTATGGTAAATCATATTAACTGAAGTTTCTGATATATACACTTTTATAACTTACATCAATAACATTTGCTCTGAACATTTCAGCAAAAAGGATCTATTTCTTAACATTTATGCAAATGTAAAAAAACTGCAGTCATAAAATCTCCAATTCTTCCATAGGATATAATTCACCATTTATGGGTTCTTTCATGTTTGATTCATTTTAAACAATCAGTGAAACAATAAAAATATCCAATTAGATTGCAACTGTCAACACTGTTATTGCATTTGAGAAATAACTCACTGTTACAGAAGTTTTTTTTTTGTTTTTGTTGGTCTGTGTTAATGTTTAGTAGTGCGGCATGAGACAAAATTGCATGTTGATGAATCCAATATGGTTCCACTTTGTAAACTGTGTTTGACCCCAGACGAGCATGAGTTATCAATCAATACTCAATCTTCGACACTTAAATATGCTGGAATCAATTATCAAAAATGACCAGTAAAATATGACAACGCTGACGTGAAGCAGCTTTTTATAGCGGTAACAGGGCACTTAACAACGGATGTTTCTATGTATAAAAAGAAAGGGTTATCCTTCGGAAGCAATAATCACAACAAAATTACTTGAAAATTGTAGAGGTTTCATTGAATCTGTACATAAACAAAAAATCACGATATGATTATAAAATGAGAAAATTTCTTCATATTACATTTTTTATTGTTTAACACAAATGTTCACTATTAAAGTTTTTTGTTGTATACTTTTCCTCTTATTACCATTAATATCTTAATTAGACTTCTGTATCATTTATTCAGGACAAAACCATCACTTTAAAGACATTTTACAAAATGATTGCAAGCTGAACAGCAATCAGTGCATATCTTATCATACACTATGAATTCAATTGCCACTAGCAGGGAAAGAGACCTTAGTTTGCGCGTGTCGTATAGGTAGATTCTGTTGCCGCTGGTTTCAGTTGTTGCCGCCAAAAGGCTCTTTGGTCTTGGTCTGCACTTGTCGCATGTACAGATATAACTGTCGCCGGCGGGCTAAGAGATCACTGGTCGCTCGGGTAGAATTATGTTGCCTCAAACAACAATATAGATCATAGTCTGCACTGGTGGAATAGGTATTTTTAGATGCAGTTGCAACAAGCAAGCTAATAGATCTTCGTCTGTGCTGACAGCATGTACTGATTTAATTGCCGCTAGCAGGCTACTAACCTTTGTCGGTATTTGCGGCGTGAACACTAGGAGGCTTATTGGTATTAGTCAGCATTTGTGACATGAGTATACTCATTTGACCGCTTCAGGATAAAGGTTACGAGTTTTACATCTAATGATATTTAAATGACATTTACTTTTCTAACATAGCATGTAAGACAAAGATTAGGGTAAAAAGCGTAAGCTGTACTCTTTATTATGTACTGATTGTCATCCCGAAGGCAAAACCGCTATCATTTCCTCGTACTTGTATATGTAAGCGCATGTTAATAGACTTTTATATTACTCATACTAGAAGCTTCTTTAAAATTACTCATACTAGAAGCTTCTTTAAATCAATCAACATTTTAACGTTAACATAACATAATGAATTGATAATTCATATTCTATTAACTTTAATGTCAGATGATCAATACAGAAATAATCAAAAGTGATCTCGTGGGAGTAAATTATCATCATAATCTTTGGGTTTTTTGTTTGTTTTTATTCTTTCTCTATGTAAATTAATTTCACAATCGTATAACATTGTAAGACAACTTATACTATTGCACGTTTGTACTGTCGCTTTTTATTGGATTATTGTGGCGTTAACATAATATTTATACACGGCTTCTGTCATTGTATACATATATTTATTTTTGTTCTCAAATAAAGGACGGTTGATGTGATTTCGCTATGAAGTTTTGTAACAAGTTGCATGTCCATATATAAACCCTTTTTGCTGCATTATCACTCTCGAAATATCAATGCAAACTACTGCTTACAAACGGCATTATAATCTGTTAAATTCTTTATATCTATTATATTATATTATCACTGTTTTGTAAAACCGTCTTTGTCAAAATATTACCTTTCATTTGAAATTAATACACATTTTTACGATTTTTTTAATTGTTGTAATACATGTATGTAAGATGTAGTGACTGCTGCATTTTTGGATGTTTCAATTTTATTTTGAATGTTTAGATGTATTCAAAGATTAATTTATAAAATAATTCTTATAAATATCTGGATATATAAATATCTGAATAGATATTACATAAATGAATAATCGGCATGTAAATGCTAGGTCAAATGTGTTCCTAACCACGCTAAATATCTGAAATGCACATATCCTTCTTTCAAAGATATATATTTACGAATGTTGCGGTTGATCTTTTGTTATAACTGGTTTCATTTCCAGATTTATGTGCATTTCATTTTCACATAATCTGTTGGTAAAGTCAGCCCACCTTCAGATACATGTACTTTTCAGTAACTGCTTTTTATAGTAAGAGAAAACATAAAGATTGTAAATTTGATTTTATCTCGATTTTTTTCTAAACGTATATTGGTAATTATCAAAAATATCCGTAAGAAAATAAACACGAATGAGTGCTGTAAACATGACGATACTTTCAACTACATGGCAAAAACATGATATGCTAATGCAATAAACAAATCTGAAATGCAAATCTTTTAGTTTGTGTGTGTTTAATATATGCACTGCATATAAATTGTCTAGAAAGAGGTTTTTAAATTTAGTCATTTACAAGATAAAAGAGATTCTAAACCAATATTTTAGACAAATTTTACAACGAACACATACCATGATAAAGATTTTAATTTTATAACGTGTATGTGTTGTCACAAAATTTGCTTTAATTCAGATAGATTAAAACAGTTAGAGATAATAAAGGACAATCTGAACTTGAGCATTTACTGCCATTTCGTTATACTTGAAATGAAGCTTGCTTGGGTCGTAACGAATAATAAAAAATAATAACCTATAATAACGCGTTGATTGTTCAATACATGAATGTTCATGTACCAATCACTTAATTGCTAATAATAAGATCATTTAGAAGACGACCGGGAAGATAATTAAAAATTGATGTTAATAAAGCTCCTGGAACAAGATTGTTGTGCATTATTAGACAAACAATACTATGAAATAGTTAACTATATTTCTTTTATTCTCATTTCATGAATGAATTTTATTGAATATTAAGAATTGTTTATTCATGTTCTATTTCATGTTACATATAATATCACAAATTATTTCATATATCATATCGCTTTAACATATCACTTTAACATATCACATTTCATATCATGTATTATATTATATTACACCATATACCATTATATAATATCGTATCATATAATATATCATATAATATATCATATTTCATATAATTATCATATTTCATAAAAATCATCGTATTTCATATATAACATGTATCACATATCATGCATCATATCATATATCATATCATAAATTTCATATGGATAATGTTGGTAAGTGTGAGATACATGATCCATATTGTATACTGATATTGCAGAAAATAAATTGTTCTAAAACAAAAAAAGTTTTATAATTCATCATTTTTATGTTTATACGAAAAAATATAGAACATCAATTATTACAAAATTTTACTTATGGTCGATACTTTGAAATTTTGTTAACTCAAAACAAACATTAAAAACAATTCTTGCTAACTTACAATGTTTGCCGCTCTTTGTGTATGTATTTCAGCTAACATTGGTAGTCATTATATAATGAGAATTTCATCAAGCTCCCTATTGATCTACAATAAATAAAAATAATGAGACAAAGGCTGACAAAGGCGTCCTATAAAACAAGACTGTATTGTTTCAGTTATATAATGAAGCTTTTCAGTTTTCTTTCCCGATGTTTTTAATTAAGGAATAGAACTAGTAACATGATATATGGAATATTCTTTTGACATCTTGAAAGCTCTGATGAAGAATGTGTTAGAATGATTATATCTGACATATTATATGGTTCGGATTAGAATATTAAATTTGAGGTTACTTGCTCAATTGGCGGAAATGAGACTGTCGAGTTACAGTCCATGGATAGGTACTACTCGAGGGCGGATATTCCGATCCGAACCGGAAATACATGTCTCATATTATTTCTTTTTTACACATTTTTAATGATTTACTGCACTAAAACGATTGTTGTTTTTTATTGAATGTTATGTCATTTCAAAGGTCAATATTTCTTTAAGTACGTAACTTAATGATTTTTCATCTAATCGTTACAGCGAAATAAGGTCACCGTAAGAAGAACTATGTGGCGTTTTCCATAAATTCCATAAAAGTGCGTATCCGATGTTACAAGAATTCTGGTCTCAAAATTGATGTGGCTATGAAATTCCTATAAAAGAATAACAAAGAAACGACAACATCAAGTAGTTGTATTCGTATTGTCGAATATGTTTATGTTATTGTCGCATTACGTGTAAAAGTATAGGCCATGTAATGTTATTTTCTATATTGCCTCCTCAATAGCGTTGCCTTAGGGTAGTTATGTCTATTTTCACTTTGAAGTTTTTCAATTAACATCTTCAAAGTAAATAATAATTAAATAGACACTCTTTTTTGCAACTGCAATTTAATTGAGTTCAATAATTTCTTCTTTTATAGTTTCAAATAAAATACAATCAAACAAATATGCATTAACAATATGAAAATACATGGTTTAAAGCGATCTCTAAGATGCAGCCTAATTAAATTCTTTGTGAAGATATTCTAGAAAATATAAGTGTTATATAAGCGGAGAGAGTTTGTGTGCAATTGAAAATTCCAAATAAGGCATGTTACCTTAAAAAAAGTCTAGCGTGAATGATTACATTTGATTAACATTTGTTTTGTTTTTCCAATAAAACTGTAAACAGTAATATCTGATGAAATACTTTATAAATTAAAAAAAGCCTGTAATAAAAAAATATTATGTTTCTTTCTTTTCTTTCTTTCTTTTTTGTAAAATTGTATGGTTGTTTCTTTAAAAGATTTGTTACATACGTTTTGTAAAGGTAAAATGGAATAATTTCCTATCATTTTAAAAGATGTCCATGGCATATACATAGTAATTAAACTTTTTTACGTTGGCAAAGAGAATGTTTAAAAAGGCGTTACTATTTTATTAGAACTCTGGTGTTTTCTTCATTGTATAATTTACAAAACTAAGTGCCCATTACACATGAAAACCTCTTTTATAACCTCTACATAAACCATTTTTAAAGCCATTATGTCAAAGTGTTATGGCAATACTGAGTAGTACAAAAGTCAGGGATTGCATTCTTTGATGGTATAAAGTTCCTTGGAAAACCATAATTTTTCGTAAGAAAAGAATTGTTTGACATCAGAC
Organism: Ruditapes philippinarum; assembly: GCF_026571515.1. Lineage (NCBI taxonomy): Eukaryota > Metazoa > Mollusca > Bivalvia > Venerida > Veneridae > Ruditapes > Ruditapes philippinarum. Next base: position 52,474 of record NW_026853525.1, on the reverse strand, counting down.
ATTTTTTATTAATTTTATATTATCAACTTAACGAGCATTTTGAAAGAAATCATTTAATTCTATAAGACGAAATCAGTTTTACTACACAGTATTTCAGACCGCAGACATATTATGTCCCGGTCTAAAATGGTATATTTGGATATAATGTAAAAATGACGTAACTAAAGAGTCCTCAAGCACTTAAATAAAACATTTTATGAATATCCTACGCACATTTTGGGATCTTTTTTGGCATATAATGTGATGAATGGTATTCACATAGCTGCAGATAATTTTTCAGAATGATGCGAAGTAAGTATTTTATTAACGTAAGAATTATAAAAAATAAACTTTAATCGTCATTTTTTAAAAGGCACTCCTTCGTAACAATTACGTGTATTAATGCAGAAGTAATTTCAAAAAGACGTTTTTTCAATGTTGTATTCGAATAGTATTTTCTATTAATTTATTTTGAGTGTAAATGTCGTAAATTACTTAATTTGCTTTGCAATGGAATGATTTTAGATATACTTCGTCTACCAGTATTGTTATGGTGGGTTAGAAGTTGATATAGATCTATCAATTTAATGCATTGAATTCATTTGAAGGGTTTATGAACTCTTAACTACATGTCTGTTCTGTATCTTCTCAGTCTATACTAATACATATACCACATACAGAATGTCATTTTTTCGTGTTTTTATTTGGCATATGGAGTGTTTATTTTCATGGCATTATTCATTTGTGAATTATATGTTTATTATGCAACATCCCTCGAATAAAAAAAGTTTTTACATTAACCCTTTCTAATGTGATTTTTCAGCAATGATTATTCGGTATTTTTACAAATGCTCAATTAGGTTAAATCTGTGAACAAGGTTGTCGCCAGAGCTTAAGATAGAAATAAGCTTTCAAAGACACATCTTCAGTCGCTTGACCAGTTTGGTTAAACTTAAGATGGATGATTATTGAAAACGTTAAAAATGGTGTCGCTCCGCGGTAAAAATGGCCAACAGATAATTAAAACATTCCGGTCTGTTGATCAAGGAATATCCTGGTAATTTAATTTTGTCCATATAGACATACCCTATTTGAGCACTTTAGGGCAACCATAGTTCTTTTGTTAATTTTGAATATTCGAGTATTGTAAAAAAAAAAAAAAAAAAAAAAAACACTGTACAATTTTATGCAGCCTTCAGTGAGTACAAATCATTACAAAATAAATATATGCCATCAATTATATCCAGGAATGCTTCTATGAACAATAAGTATAAATGAACCGATTGATATCACCTAGAAGCAAATTAGACTCATTCAGGTTAAGATAAATTTCATTTTATACATTTGGGAAAGCAACACAATTAGAATAATGAATTGCATTTTAACCTACAAAGGATATTAAAGAAGAGAATACCGAAAACTCATATTATATATTTTCTTTCTTGGCATTGATTTTACTTGTTACTACCATGTCAACACAAATCAGTCGGACACTATGAAAATGGATACTTACTTTAAATGGGTTGTGTCACGGACTAGCAGAACACATAACGGGAGTCCCTCTACCAAACTGCGAGCTCATCGCCCTGTCCATAACAAAATGATAACCAATACTAAATGATTTCAGATAGCATATATGAAATCTCATAAATTATATTTTACGACATATTTTAACAAATGCATTTATGGCAATTTCTACCTATATATAATTGATATAGCGTAATCATTACACAATGAAACTAGAACTGTGTCCAAAGGACACGGATGCCCCACTGTGCAGATGTGTTCGTAAACAAGAGCATGCATATCTGTATGTAAGATTTTTTTGTGGAACTTTTTATTAAAATCTGCCATCCGGTTTAAGAGGAGTTGCGTTCACAAAATTTCTATATGGTATATAGTAAAAAAATCAACAAAGGGCCATAATTCTGTTAAATTTAGTCGCAGCGAAAATTCCTTTCTTTACTGCCATCTACACATTAAGGTTGTTCATCCTTGGAAGTTTAAGCAAAATTTGCCATCCGGTTTAAGAGGAGTTGCGTTCACAAATTTCTACATAGCATATAGTGAAAAAACCAACAAAGGGCCATAATTCTGTTAAATTTAGTCGCAGCGAAAATTCCTTCCTTTACTGCCATCTACACATTAAGGTTGTTCATCCCTGGAAGTTTAAGCAAAATCTGCCATCCGGCTTAAGAGGAGTTGCGTTCACAAGATTTCGGGACGTACGCACAGACGTACGGACGGACAGACAAGTTCAACGCTATATGCTCCCCACTGTGTGGGGGCATAAACATGTAAGAAATGGCAGTGCGAGTTGTCAACGTACTGATACTTCGGAAAGGAAAGATATAGATATTATCAAATTATTGTCTTATTATGTTTTCAAAGGTTAACTGACATATTTCCTGTTTCTTAATGCAAAATAATGCATACAGTACACTGTCTTCTTTTAAGCCACTTCTATTTTGCATATTTTTATATTAAGTCATATGGCGACTTCCAGTTTTATTGATGAAAAAACCGTAGTTGCCGCGATGAATTTCCTTGGATATATTATATTATCAAGCATGTCTCTAGTGTCACTTTCATGTTACACATCTTTGCTAAATGATTTCAAGAAACGGTATTTTAGTTATCACTATAAACGTTTATTCGCTCGGTGAATGAATTAACTTTGTAATGTGTCATGTTTCATTTGTTTTCAAATTACTCATGACATAAACGTTATTTAATTAAATTGCATTTGTTGACACATTATTCTTTTACAAGATAAAGCGATTTGTCGAAATAATTTCTCTATCTGATTTATTTCCTCGTTTAAAAACAATAGTTTTAATACAAAGTATATTCATGAAGTTAATTAAGGCATTTTGATTTAGTTCATGTCATGTACGTACGAAATATATATAAGACAGCAAGTTCATTCAAATATAGAACGTAACTGTTTTGAAGACTCCAGTCTTTATAATCGGCGTTAGTCATACAGTAAGACAAAACATCACCTCAAGCCCTCAATCAAAATATGTGTCATATAAAAGCAAACCAAACGTAAATTTTGTGCATCCATGCATTTGATAATTGCATCTGTATTTTTGTAGCTGACAAACCCTTGTAATCAATGTTTGGTCTATAACGTCATACATGTCAGATGAATTAATACAATCCATATATAAATGATATATGCACGTCTCGCGGGAAATCCTTTTGATATCTTTGAAAAATGTTCTTGCATCATTTAATACTCTGTAATTTTAATCTCTTTTTTAGAGTCTCATTAAAAATACAATATTTTTAGATTTTGCAAGAATGTGCATGCAAATTGTCATTCTTAGGCAGTCAAATTAAACGCCAATTTGTATAAAACAAAAACAAATATTTTGACTCCACGTGCTGTTTTAACATTTATTCCCATATAATAGAGGGTGGTCACATAGAATCTATTCCTTTTGCTCAATAAATCCTTAAATAGTTCATTTAGTCGTTTTGGGGTTATCTTTAGTGATCCCTTTCTCTCCCATTGCCTGTAATACTCTTAAACGCATCTTAGCTTTGACTGATGTGTATCGCATTCGAAAGATCTTTGCTTCAAAATATGTTCTCAGTTGGGTCCAAGCACATTATATTACCTTTGTGTCAATAATTTACGCTTGAACACTGTCAAGTAACAAAACGTCAGAATACAATAATTGACAATATTTACAACTAATTTGTTCATTTGCAATAAATATGTGCTTCTCCTTTCTTTTTCGTTCTTTCATTCTCCATTTCTCCTTTCTTTTTCTCTTCTTTTTGCATTTCTCGGACTGAATTATCAGACATATTTTATCTGCAAAGTTTTGTCTAAACTGTATTCATAGTCCCTAGTCCCTTGTCCTATCAACATTCTGCATGATATTTAACCAAATAAGACGTTTTAAAATAACTTAAATTGCCTTAATCAAATCTGAATTCTCTTTTGTCTTCTAGCATTTTCTTAAATCTTTAGAGAATATGCAAACAAAAGTTTTGAAGCAATATCCCTTTGAAATTGAAGCATTTGACAAATATGTACAATATTTACATTATGTTATATGGCAACAGTTGATTTTTTATTCTATACAATTCTTGAACTAAACTATAATCTACATTCTAATGTCAATACAACTATTGACATCTTAAATAAAATGATGAATCAACTTTATAGTCCATTCAATATCCTGCATAATTTATAACTACTTTTGATACGGTCATAGATTTCATTTAATATATTATGCTCTAAATAGTATAGGGGCGTGGACGGCAGTATATACCATAACTTACCATTTTTGTCCTAGATCAGGTTCAGTCAATTCGAGCCTGCGATATTATTCAATTTGGCTGTGTTGTACGTTCTAAAAGATTTCATTTTTGTCGATTTTATTTGTTTTGTTGAAAACAGTCATTAACTACCAGCTATAAGGTTCAAATGAATGGCAAGCCACTTGATATGGTGGAAGTGACATTGAACCCTTTAAATGTTCTTTTAATATACTCAAAGGATTTTTAATCACTGCATTTAGATAAGCTGTTTAGATTTTTGTCAAGCAATAATTTAGTTATATCCATTCTTCTTTGAAGCTTTTACATAATGTGTTTTTATTGGAATATATTAAATTACAAGAAACACAATCAAATGGTTATTTGTTTTTGTGAAAAGCTTCGTTTCCAACGAAAACACATAATAACTCGTTGCTTAAAGTATGCTTTTCTAAAAAGGTAGAAACCTTTTAAAAGGAAGTTATAGCAAAAGTTCATCAAACTGTTTCTCTGTTTTTTTTTATTATTTTGTTAACCGCTATTGCAGACGAAATAAAATACACGTTCGTTTCAAATTGTGTTTTTGGCTTTTTCTAAAATAGCTTTCCCATACGTAAACATCGTGATGTATGTGAAATGTTGTAGGAGATAATGTCATTTTGAGATTAATGCATTTCTATACTTAGAGAATACCCAAGTATGAAAACATTAAATGAGAACTAACACGGCCAAATTGAAGCTTTTTTCAGTCTCATTCAGATTTAGACTGCCCATAAACGACCGGAAATATTGAGTATTTACGTTGTATTTATTTCATCATATCGTTAATCATATCTTCCTTGCCTGTCTTAACAAATTTGCATTGCTTTAGAAATCATCTTATTATACACTTGTTTGAAAACAACAACAACAGTAACAAGTTTGTACACATTATTCTTTGACGTCCGCAAACGATCCATTACTAATTGTATTTAACTTCAAATGTCAAAACAAAACGACTCTGGAGATTTTGTTTACATTTACATAGAAAATAAAGTGTTTTTTTGGTGAAAGGGATAATAAACAGCAATAATTTTGAAATTACAAAAATGTGTGGGAGTACAAATTTCTATTTACAAGAATGTAATTGATAACATTCTTTGCTTTACACTTATGATCAAAACACATGGCATTGGCTGTTTATGTTTGTTTGATTGATTGGGTTTTATGTCACACAGACACAGTATAGGTCATCTGTGAAAAAACCACCGACATTCCTAGCTGGATAGCTTCCTCACATAAACGAATCCAAAGTCCCTGTCGGGATTCGAACCCAGATCGGTGAGGGGCAAGTAGTTTGAAGTAAACGACCTTAACCACTCGGCCACGGACGCCCTCTTGACAGTTGTTGTATAAATAAATAAACAACAATCAAATAAATAAACTACAGGTTATTCGTTGTTAAAACAATTCGGGAACACATTTTTGTTTCAAATTCATATATTTAATATAGCAACATTATATAGAAATAAGTCACAAAATAATAAATTCTAACACAAAAAGACCTTTTCAGTTTTAGGAAATCTATACATTACAGATTAAAATCAGAAACATTAAAATCGGGAAAATTATGCATGTATACAGATTCTAATCAAAATGTTTACACAAACATTGCTTATCATCCTAAACGGGTTAGTCCTTATTTCAAATTTCAAGCACAAAACCTTTCATCCTATTTATAAAGAAAATAAGGACACACTTTATAGCAGTTCATAATTAGGTGACACGGAAGTGATGTCTACACCGGTTGCTGTGACTGATTTATTTTCCAGCAGCAAGCACGTTAATGCATACATTCTTAGTCTTACCGATATTGGATAAACGATAGTGTGATAAACGTACTCCTATGAAACAGATAAATGCATACAACTACTGCGTAGAAAGAAAACTTTAAATGAACATATTATAATAGAAAAATATAAATCTTGTGATACCAATTGTTACTATAGAATATATAATCAAACTTTGTAAGACTTGCACAAAAGGTATATTTAAATTGAACCTCATTGAAGGTAAATGCACCTTTTCGTCTTTTAACATCTGCAAAAGCACAAGAACGCATATAAAGCCCGAGCCCGAGGGATTTAACAAATGTTTATGTAAAAAAAATGTATAAGCGCTATTCTTGCATTTTACGTTATTTCCGTTTTCACTTTTTGGTATAAACAAGCTTCTTCACGCTTTTTGCATGCTATTGTCAGATAAGTAGACAGTCACATACGTCTACATACCCAAGCTTCGCCTCGGACAATTTGTTGTTTCCCTGACGTCTGTAAGAAAAAAACGTACTGTGTCCATGGCGACTTAAATCACCTATTTTCAAGAAACGTGCGACAACGGCGCGTGTTTGCGTTTTTGTAACTGTAGATGCATGCTTTCTTCGACGAAAATGTATGTCTGTGTGGTCAGCTTTTATGCAAGAATGATGAATAATAGGTAAAAGAAAGTGTTGATAGTGGACCGAAATAGAAATACAGTTGAAGAACGTTAATATATTCCTACAGAGTCTAGGATGTTTGACGATTGACATAAGATAAAAGATAATCTCCTGATCATGAGAAGAATGTAATCAAGGATGTCTTGTATTAATCACAGAATATATCAGCTACCACATTCAGAAATGTACGTGCAGAATGCATAAACAATTTATTGATAAATCGCCTTGGGACACTTCGGTTCTTTCATTAATCTATTGTTCCCTTTAATATGCATGCAGAATGAGGTGAGGTTGATTTGTGCGTATGTTTATCTGAAGATAGAATATTGAAAATTTCTCGTTTGTATTCAAATAAGATCTTCTCAATTAAATTATCATGAAAAAAAAACAACAGTATTCTCAAATCCTTGATGAAAGTAATTCGCCATTAATGAGTTCCTTCAGTGAAACAATAACAATGCCCAATTAGATTGCATATGTCAGCACTGTTATTGCATTTGAGGGATAAATCACATCCAGAAGTTAATTTTGTATTTTTTGATGAGTTAGATTAAATGTTTAATTTTGCAGAACGAAACAAACTTACATCCCGATGCCACCAGCAGCCTAAAAGATCTGATCTACGACCGCTTTGGTCTCATTGGTAGATTCAATAGCCGGCATAAATACATGAAGCTAGAAGAAGTATTAGTTAGTATTGCCATTTTGTTGACACTTACCTTTAAACATACATCATATCAGATATATATTATAAGAAATATTTAACATTACCAACCGTTAGCTGTACTCTTTATTATGTACTGACTTTCAACACCAAGGGAAAGACGCAGTTGCTCATACCAGAAGATTTTTTTAAATCAATCAACGTTATAATGTTAATATATGTGAGTGAATTGATAATTCATATTCTATAAATATCAATTTCAGTTAGACAGATAAGCAATTCAAAGTCGACTCGAGGGAGTAAAATATGATTTTTTCTCTTCTGGTATAATTTTGCTTCACAATTTTGCCTGTTTGTACCGTCTTTCTTCATTGTAGAATCATGTCGTTTATAACTATTTGTATTAACTTTATACACGGTTCTATCAATGTATACAGTAATTTAATATTTGTACTCAAATAAATGAAGGTTGATGTGAAATCCTCTTTGATATTTTAGATGCATATCTCGATGTTTTTAACCTCTATTTACATATGTAAATTGTTCAGTATTATCAACAATATACGTTAAAAATAAACAATAATTTAATGCTTAAAACATGATGCTTTCAATTATACGACAAAAGCATAAAATGCTAATGCAATGAACTTATTTGAAATGCAAATATATTTGTTTTCGTGAGTTTGATATATGCACTGCATACAAATTGTCTAAAAAAGACTATAAATTAAGTCATATACGTACAAGATAAAACAATTATAAACCAATATTATAATCAAGTTTTACTACGAAAACATACCATAATTAACATTTTAATTTTGTGACGAATATGTGTTGTCATAAGATTTGGATAGCATGCGAATGATTGAACTCATTTGAATTGCAGTTGCGCCTTTGAAAAAAGAGTGTCTATATAAGTATTCTTTCCTTTGAAGATCTTAATTAATAATTTCAAATTACATATGGACATTACTACACAAGGGCAACGCTTATGAGGGGGCAATATAGAAAATAACATTACATGGCCTATACTTTTACATGTAATGCGACAATAACATAAAAATAATCGACACCGGATACGCACTTTTATGGAATTCATGGAATACGTCACATAGTACTTATTACGGTGACATCATTTCGCTGTTACGATTAGATGAAAAATCATTGTTACTAAAAGAAATATGAACGTTTTAAATGACATAAAATTCATTGAAAACAACATTGTTTTATTGCAAGGTGGAAAAATATGCAAAGAAATAATATGTGGCATGTATTTCCGGTTCGGATCGGAATATCCGCCCTCGTGTAGTACCTATTCATGGATTGTAACTCGGCAGTCTCATTTCCACCAAATAAGCAAGTAACCTCAGAACTTTTATTCCAATCTGAACCATATACATGTAATATGTTAGATATATTCATACTAACACATTCTCCATCAGAGCTTTCTGTAGAAAACTGTGCATGATGTCAAAAGAATTTTCCGTACATCATGATACTGGTTCTAGTCCTTGATTAAAAACATCGGGAAAGAAAACTGAAAAAGTTCATTATATAACTAACACGATACATTTTTGTTTTATACGGCGCCTTTGTCAGCCTTTGTTTCATTATTTGTATTTATTGTAAATCAATAGGGAGCGTGATTTAATTCTCTTATATAATTGCGGAATCAATTTAAGCGGAAATAAATACACGTAGTTTGACAAACATTTAAGGGTAGCAGAATTTTTACCAATGTCATTTTTAGTTTAACATATCAAAATTTTAAATGAAAGTTTGTTAACCGTAATATTTGATAGAGTTCTAATTTTTTAGTATAAATATTTAAAGTATGAAAAATCCTTTTTTTAATTCCAGAACAATAACTTTGCTGTAGTATAGGTATACACTATGGAATCATGTATCTCACACTCACCAATATTATCTATATATAATATGATATGATATATGATATGAGTCATGATATATTATATTTGATATAGTATTTTTCTTTATATAATACATGTATATGATATTATTATATGACCTAAATATAGCTGTAATCTCATTGGTCAAAACAGTAGTCAACAGAACTTTTTATAAAATCATATTCACTGGGTTTAGTATCATATTCATTTGCTGAATTGGATTTTCCCAGTCTAAAAATAGATTGAGACTCATATTCAATGATCATACACTGTAGACTTTTAATTACGCGTGTTAATTTAAACAAAATTGTTGCTTTTGTTCTTTATGGCATATAACTCGATTAAAATATCATTACTTTACTATTATACTTAAAGGCAGCACCGCAATGATGAGTATAAACTTGAATTATTTTTGTATGCGCAGTGTTCGCGTAGTCGTTGCACGCCTAACACGTACGTCTTTTACCCGAGTTTTAAGGATGCAAAATGTGTACATGTATATAAGGTTGTACATTTTGTGATTTTTTTATTCGTAGCCTATGCATAAAACAAATCATCTATTGACTAGTGAGCTATTGGATATGATGTGATATTCACCGGCAGAAAGTCGTATTGACCTCGGCTATCGCCTCGGTCAATTTGTCATCTGCCGGTTAATATCACATCATATTTAATGACCCACTAGTCAATAATTGTATATCAGTAACCATAAGCCAGTGATTGCATTATTTGATGTTATGAAGTCTCTTGGAAAGAATAACTTTACGAAACTTTACGAGGAAAGGATTGTTTGACATCAGACATTTTTATTAATTTTATAATTTCAACTGAAGGAACATTTTGAAAGTAATGCCTTTTATTATTTAGGAGGAAATCAGATTTACTACAGAGTATTTCAGACCGCAGACATATTATGTCCAGGTATATTTGGATATAATGTAAAAATGACGTAAATAAGGAGTCCTCAAGCGCTTAATTAAACTATTTTATGAAAATCCTTCGCGAAGTTTTGGATAGTTTTATGGCATATAATGTGATGAATGGTATTTACACTAGTCCGAAATATTTGGACTGATGCAAAGTTAATGTTTTACCTTTGTCATAGAGTAGATCCGGGTGATATCGGACAGTTACGGACTAGATCGACCATATCAGAATATGGTTTCGAAATATCGTTGTCGTCTCGACAGTCACAGCTGCTACCTTCGATTTATGACGTTAACAAAGACGTAGGTTGTGTATTTACCGCTAATTTTAGTTGTATTATGGGATTTACTCTCTATATCAAATAACGGGTTGAAACGGACAAAAGTGTACTGAATCGGACGTGCATTTCGGGGAATATCGGACACGTATGTTTTTTTTTTTTTTAAATAAAATTGTTTTAACCCAACTATTTCATATCAAACATGTTTATTCTTAGGCTGTTTTATAATTTCAATGTTTTAAATACCAAAATGAACACTCTTTTTCAATATAGCTATCAATCATAAAAGTTAATTTTGCCATTGAATTTAAAAAGATCAAGTTAAAAGCTTTTTTGAGTAAACATTACTTCTTCCCAGCGTAAACGTTTACCATTTTCATGTTTCTTTATTAAGAGAAAACAATATTAGTGCAAAATCTGCCTTACATAAACAATTCAATAATGTTTACAGTTTTGTTCATCTATGATATGTTTGAACAACAGTATAATATTATGTTACTGCAGCCTTTGGCGCTTTGCATTTCCTGCTTTCTTCATTATTTTCTTTTCTAAAGCCTTCATTTCTCGAACTCTTTTTCTGTATTCTTTCTCTTGCTCAAGTTTTTTCTTTTGTTCCTTTTCTTTTATTTTTTGTTGATAAATTTCATCGGATGTTAAAAGTCTATGGCTGGTCAACTTTTTATTAATTTTCTTTGATTTTGGTATTTCTGGTGTAGGCAATTTGAATTCTTTGTTTATTTCATCGTTCCAAGATTTTAATACAACACTTACTACATTGACTTGTTCATTTTCAGATGTTATAATTTCTAGTTGCCCGCTTACAATCAGGTCAAGAAGTGCTGATGGGTCATCTATCTCAGCTACACTATTGCATCAGCCGTTCCAATAAGAGTTGCACCCTCTGGTACAGCCGACGACTCGGGCGCCTCACATTCCTGAGGTAAAGAACCTGATGTACTCAACGGGACAACAACACTGGTGTCGTGTTCGCCGTGGATAGAGGTTATTGAATATGAAGAATTATCAAAGGGCAAAGATGGCGAAAATGCTGACATTGGGATGCTTGAAGGATTGAAAGGAAAGATTCCGCAAAATTCAAAACCCTTCGCGATATTTTCTTTATTAACAGTTTTCATGTAGGCAGTCTTGGCCACTCCCATTTTGTTACAATATTATTTGGCGATTTGCTCATAAAATCGGTACACTGGCGGTTGTACTCTCTTCGGAATGGCCCGAATACAGTTTTATCTAAAGGATTTATGTACTGGGTTGTATGTGGGGGCAGAGCAAATAGATGAATGTCATTTTCACGGGCCAAGCTGATCAAACCAATGGTTTCATGTGAACTGTGGCTGTCAAGGATAATCATCTGTGGCCTCTCTGAACCACAATGCCTCAAAAAGTGATCTTTAAACCACGTTACACCCAATATATCTTCCATCCAGGCCTTCTTTTGGTAAGTATATTTTGCTCCGTGAGGACCTTGTGCCACGTTATATGCACGGGGGGACTTGCTTACCCTTCCTGGTACATTCCGTTGTCCTGTTTCTGCCAAAACCTTTGACGGTCTATGAGTCAAAAAATAGATAATTACAGAATCCCTAAAGAAAGCCCAACACGACAAAATTGAAAATGTTGCAGGCTCGGTTTGATTGAGCCTGTTCATGGACGGTACTGGAAAGTGCAAGTTACCGTCCACGCCCCCTAGCACGTTGGTCTCGTCAATATTCCAAATGAGGTGAGGGGAACTATGGAGGTTAAGGGTGCTGATACACTTCCCGAGATCCGCAAAGTATTTATTTGTGACCTCGATATTGAGCAAAACGTGCTCTCACGGAGTTTAGCGGGGTAGGTGTTCTCAATGAAACATCTGGGTGTCTCTTTTTAAAACCATCAACCCAATCTTTACCTGGTATGCCGTTTCGAAAAGGTGTCTTAATCTTCATTTCAAGGGCAATGCGAGACTCTTTCATGCATAGTTGTGCCCTTGTTATCTGGCAGATCTAGACAAGTTTCCATATTTGGAAATATTGTAGTGACCTGAAATTTGCAACTATAACTGTAACATAACTGAACTGCATGAACTCAACTCCTTACCTTAATTGACTTGAACTTGAGAAATTACTTTTCTTCTAATCTTTAATAGTGAGGATATGTTGACATTTTCTAGCCAAAAAACTTATAATGAGCTGTGTTTTTCTAGAAATCAAAACACCAACCCATGTATACGGGTTATGAGCCAGATTTTATCTATCCTATTTTATCCAACATGTTTTCCTTGTTTATCCTCCATTTTCACGATGTGCAGCTCAATCTAACTTCTAAGGGGAATTGTCACTTTCACTCGTTACCTGTGATTATAAATCCTATTGTTATTGTTTAATAATTATATAAGTCACTGTTTTGCCAAGTAACAATGTTTAATGCCATGTATTTTTGTAGTTATGATCCGTTTTCTTAGAAAAACGTGCATCCACTTTCGTTTGAAGATGCCATTTTGACTGATTCCGGTACGTTACTAAGGACGACCGGGCTACAGCTAATTTATTTGACGAAATTCTGCGATCGGATTTTTTTTGTTAGTAATTTTTCTTCATTGAAAAGGTATAACTTTGTTTAAGATATTGCCTTAAATAATTTGTAACAAAATGTTTATGTCCCATTTTTATTATTTATAGGTAAAGAGTCTATGTTTAAATTTCTAAAAACCGTTTTGGTAAATCAACCAATATTTCTTGGTCGGACCAACCACTTTTTTGGCTCCAACCACAACCACTTGAGTAAACCAACCACTTCAACCACTTTATTTTGGGTCGGGATTTGTCTGGCCCGGATTTTTGGTTGAACAGCTCAGTCTTGACCAGAACTTCAGAGGCAAAACCCCGTTTTGTTGAGATACAAATTTGAGCGGAAAAATTTAAAAGTGCCGTCTGCAATTTTACGTACTAAAGTAATTAAACTATTCTTGATAAATAACGATTTTTTTATTCAGATTAAACAGTTCTGAGCTATTTTCTAGATATTTAAATCTTTATTACACGTTTTTAAATTACACTTTACTGTTTTTTTTTGGAAATAGATTATTTAACTGCTTTTTAAATTTGGTCACGGTTCACTGGTACGCTATTTTTTCGTGTTGACTATTAAAAAAGGTACACGCGTTAGACATTAAGATACATTAAATTAAGGGAGATATAATTTAGAAAACGGTTTAAACATTAATAGGACTTGAAACTCTGATGATTTCTACTACAAACTTTTACTTATTAATACATTTCGTAATAGAATCTGTTGCTGAATGATAAAAAATACAATTGTGCTCATTTGTTGACAATTTATTATTTTGTTATTGTAACTTTGTTTTATAAACAAAATAAACTTGCAATATACTACTGGAATAAACAGTGTTTAAATATTATAGAGAATTTATTTATCTATGTAGAGCTAGTGTTCCGTTAAAATTATAGGTGAGCAAAGTAGATATAGAATAGTAATCACTATAGAAGTAAACTGTGTGGAACCAACCAACTCCCTTTACAGACTACGTAAATAAACCTCTACTGAGAGACCACACTACCAAAGGTTTTTACCTCATGGCCAAGACCGTGACAATACCAAAGCCCATTCTACCAGCTTCTTTATTTTTTTTCGGTTATTTCTATTTCAACCTCTAATGGGAGAACAGTTTCTTTACCCGGACTCGCATCTTGTGAAACCCATCATGTTACCCGGTCAGATAGTGTGGATTTGGGAACTGAAAATTCTTTGGCTGCACCTCTAATAGACAGACGCCCACACTTAACGGCGGCAACTGCGAGTTCCAAGTTTGTACGATTATACTGACATCTAACGCCTTTGGACTTTCGTGCCATCGTTCTGTTTAGAATAAGATTTAGAATTAAGAATAAATTTAAATTCAAGGAGTGCCGCCGATTGCCGTGCATTTTAAGGTGTCGACATTACACATGTGCTGAACGATATATGCTCGATTTCATTAATATCGACTTCCGATTTTTTTAATTTTGATGTTATGCAGATGTAAACAAAATTATGTAAAGCAAGTTTGAAAGGCAAATTATACTTAAGATATTCTGTCAAGCCAAGTGATAGAATTGTTGAATAACAATGTTTCTTTTAGATAGAGGGATTGTGTCGGCGCAAGGAATCGCACACTGAAAAAAAATAACGGCGCGTGATCGCGTGACTTCATTTTTAAATGCGTGTTATCTTTTATGGAGAATAAAGAATATTGCAAATCACTTTTAACTTATGTGGATAATTCTATTGCATTATAAATTCTATTGCTTTACTTTTTTAATTTGCCTGACTTTAACATCGCCATTTTTATTATTATTATTGTTATAATTATTATTATATTTGCGTTTAGCGCAAAATAGGACTTTAACCTTAGTATACACGTACATGTGTACGACATAAGTTTAACAAAACAGGTTGTTTATAACTCGTGTACAAATTCCTTTATAAACATAAATTGTTTCTTTTCATGTTTTCCTCTATATTGTTTATATGCAAAGACAGTAAAATATTATCAATATATGATGGCAATCTTCATCATCAAAGTTCTACTTAAAAAAAACAAAACAACTAGCAATCATTTCAAATTTGTGATATATTTTGAAATAAAAATCTCTTTTTCAATAGTCATTTTTGATTGCCTTCATTATCAATCATTTATAGTGAAAACAAATTTCTTTTTAAAGTGTATTCATTTTAATGTTCGTCTATGATTTCACAAACTTTTTTCAACATTTTTAAAAGTAAAATATGAATTAATTTTTCGTGACAAGATTACAATACGTTTGATCTCAGCTTTTTTTGTCATCCATAAATGAATGGATTTCTGTCATTCATGAGTCTTGCACAGTGGCTATTCTCTGCTGTTTCAAGTAAAATGCAAAGTAAATCTGTCAGAAAAGGATGATCAAAATACCATTCCCGATCGAACATGTTAATCAGTTCTTTTTCAACAATCCTATAGAATAAAGTATTGCCTCTCCAACCGATCTCCCGTTTTGCTAGCATACGAGGAAAGTCCATCGTCTTTGCTGCAAAAAATATATTATCAAGGCATTTAAAAAAACGTAAATGATGACTTGAACACCTATACGAGGAAAGTCCATCGTCTTTGCTACAAAAATATATTATCAAGGCATGTAAAAAACGTTAATGATGACTTGAACACCTATGATATATAGACAACGGCGGCACTGACGGTTACGTTATATAACAACATTCATAGATATAAAAAAATAAAGCGTAAGATGCTTAATTTATATCTAGTCAATATTAAAAAATGCATACATTTATTTCAACAACAAAAAGAGTAAATATCTTTTATAGAGATATAGAATCTATCTAGATCGAGGTATTCCATCTGATTATTGCTAACTTCTATTCACGTGTCCGATGTTCCCCACTGAGACATTTTCACTCTAAATGCGTGTAGGGTAATATCGGAAGTTTTAAATTTACAAATAAAGAAGGAAATACCTTCTTTTTTAAGTTAAACATGATTTTAAAAATAACAATAAACTATATTGCTTCAAAGCAACTATTTGTCAATTATTTTCAATATCAAAGACTGTAGATGTGTACATTTGTTGGTACCTGTATAAAATATTGGTGATGCTCCGATGTAAACAAAGGCGGGAAAAGATTGTGACATCATGATATTTCAGTTTTTTAGCCAATCAAAATCGCCGAAAAGACAGTGTGGCGTAAAATATCCAGTCACTTATGAATTTGAAAAAAAACCCGCTTCGTTGAACAAGACGACAGCGATACGCGGTTTACAGTTTAGTCGTTATAATGTGAAAACAAAATGTGTCCGACTCAGTACGGTATCCGATACTCCCCGGAGTATATACGTAAGAATCATAGCAAATCAACTTTCATCTTCATTTTTAAAAACGCACTCCCTTCGTAACAATAATGTGTATTAATGCAAAAGTAATTTCGATATGACGTTTTTAAAAGGTTGTATTCGAATAGTACTTTCTATTTTGAGACTAATCTCATGTCTGAGTGTACATGTCGTTTTTAACATATGAAAAAATCCTTATTTTGCTTTTCAATGGAATAGTTTTAGATATACTTCCTCTACCAGTATTGATATCGTCGGTTAAAAGTGGATGTTGATCTATCAATTTGAGCCATTTGAGTTCATTTCATGGATATATGAACTCTTCAC
The DNA here is from genome assembly GCF_026571515.1 of Ruditapes philippinarum. Lineage (NCBI taxonomy): Eukaryota > Metazoa > Mollusca > Bivalvia > Venerida > Veneridae > Ruditapes > Ruditapes philippinarum. The sequence continues at coordinate 35,749 of NW_026853525.1, read as the reverse complement.
TACGTGTCTGTTCTCTACTCAATCTATACTAATAAATACATAAACCAAGGTCATTCAGAATGTTATTTTTTGGTGATATTATTTGGAATCTGGGATGTTAATTTGCGTGACATTTGTCGACAATTTGTAACATAAATATATTATATGGCATTATTCATAAGTAAAGTGTTTGTTTATTATGAAACATCCCTCTAATAAAAAAAGTTTTTACAATAACGCTTTATAACAATTATTCAACCAATCGTCCTTTTTAATGATATTCTTTAGCAATGATGACTCGGTATTAAAGATGCCCAACTAGGGAAAGTCTGTAGAAGAAGGTTGTCGCCAGAGCTTAAAATAGAAATAACCTTTCAAAGATACATCCTCAGTCGCTTGACCAATTTTGGTGAAACTTTATAAGGATTATTATTATTTTTAGGTTCTTTAAAAAACGTTTCAAATGGCGTCGCCTCGCTTTAAAGATGACCACCAGAAAACCAAACCGTTCCGGTCTGTCGAACAAGAAATATCCTGGTAATTAAATATTGTCATACCCTATTTGAGCAATTAAGGGCCACCATAGTTCTTTTGTTAATATTGAATATTCGATTAATGTAAAAAATTAAAAAATTTGCAGGCTTCTGTGAATACAAATCATCACAAAATCAATAAATGCCATCAATAATATCAAGACATGCTACTATGAACAATAATTATAAATGCACCGCTTGAGGGCCCAGTATGTGCTTTATTATTACATTATATCGATTCAAACTAGAATATGATACGTCTGCGGTCTTAATTTACTTGGGCTAAAACTGATTTCGTCAGATGAACTAACAGCTTATGATTTCAAAATTCTCCTTAAGTTGATAATATTGAATTAATGAAAACCGTCCTATGTTTAACTTTTTTTCTAACGTTTGATTCTACGTTTTACAAATCACCTACACATACCGAAAATGGTTTGGCCGGACTATGGCTGATACATTTTAACAGAATCACTTCAAGAAACGATTTACATAGAAGTAAAGTAAACGCATTCAGGTTAAACTAAGTAAAACATACAGTGTGATAGAAACAAAGTTATAATAATGAATTGCATTTTAACCTACAACGGATATTTAAGAATGGAATACCGAACATTCATAGTACTAATTTCTTTCATGGCATTGATTTTACTTGTCAACACACATCAGTCGGACACTTAGATGAACATGGATAATTTAAATGGGTTTTGTGACAGACACAAAACACAAAACGGCAGTCTCTCTACCAAATCGCGAGCTCTCTGCCCTGTCCATAACAAAATGATAACACATACTAGATGATTTCAGATAACATATATGAAATCCCATAAATTATAATATATGTTTTCAATTGTATGTTTTCAATTATAATATGCGTATATAAAAATGGAAGTTTGTTAAAATTTATTAAGCTGAGAAAACAATCACACTGCATCTTTTTATAAAATGACGTCGTATTTAAACACATGCATTTATGACTATTTCTACCTAGTATGTATAATTGATATAGCGTTTTATTACAAAATGAAAACATATAGGAATTTGCAGTGCGAGTTGTCAGTGTGCTGATACTTAAGTATATAGATATTATCAAATTATTATCTATAAATGTTTTTAAAGGGTCACTGAATTATGTCCGTATTTTTTATACCAAGTGGTGCATACAATACACTTCGTTGGAGCGATTTATATTTTGCTTTAAAAGTCATATGGGGAGTCCCAGTAGTATCTCAAGGCCACGACTAAGCTATCTCCGGGCAACGTCTAAGTAACTCGTGGCCCCGACATAGCATCTCGTGCGTACGAGATAAATAAATATATATATATGACACGTCATGTGTCAATTCTTTAATTTTTCATCGACTTTAGATAAAGAGTTCGCGAGTATTTTTATATCAAATGCTTGTATGTGCTAGAGGCATTTAACTTCGTAATGAAATTACTTAAATATTTCGAATGTAAATTGAACGAGAAGAGTTGAGAAGAAAAAAACTGTAAAAGACAATATATATTGTATTCAACACTGACATAATACGCATTTAAAACATATTTTAAGGGACCTAAATGATCGTGCAATGCTTCATTTAAGCTGTGAATACGATACCTGTTTGTAACACTAAAACAATTAGCTGTTGTGTTTGTACTCAAGTCACACATGTCATTTTAAAGCACAGTTTGATTATATCTTAAGTTAAGTTATAATGAAACAAAAGAAGAATCACAAAGAAAAAAAACTTGTTAAAAAAGGAAATATTATAAGACCCATCATGATTACAAAAGAGACACCAGGCTATGTAGTAAATCTAATTTAATAGTAAATATCTTTTGACACGTTAGACTTCGTGCAATTTCTCATATATTCACTACATGCGTGTGTGCTAAGAAGTGTTTTGGATATCGAACTTAGGACTGTACAAAAGAAGGAAGCGTTTAGGGTCTGGTAGTTATTCACACGTAATTTCTATAAATAGACAATTCTATTGACTTAAGGTATGAGTTGTTGAATTTACATTGTCTGCGAACATAAAAGCCTCGAAACTTATGATTCATATTATTTGGAGGAAAGATATTGAACTTTTATTTGATCAAACTCAGTTGTTCAACTGTGATTTCATATTTAAATTGGAAATGTAAACATTTTAGAGATTAGCCTTGCGCACAATGTTTTAAAACACTGTGGATGGATTAAAGAAGACACTTTTCCGTAAGTAATAAACTGAACTATCTTAATCTGATTTTATTAACTTGTCAATAATGAATACATAAAAACACCCATTCCACTACGGTTTGTCCGTGTAGTTTAGGAGAATTAATATGAAGTATATAACTAACGTTTTAAAAGTCACACAACCTTAGTGTACCGGTCATTATCTCATTCGCAACAGCACAGTCGGCTTAGTGATTGCTGCCTGATAAATAAAAGGTCTGAGATTCGATCACTTCTGTTGCAATTTTTTAGATACTTCTGTTATTTTTGCAGTATATTTTCACGGAAGCCACTGAGTGCGTGCTAGCATAATTGTCTACACATATATGAAGCAACTCGGAATCACTATTTTCTCTCGATTTGCGTTTACGGCATGAAGTGACATCTATTGATTTTAATCCGAATGAATTCTAAATAATTATTCGTCAACAATGTTTTTTAAAGAAGTAAAGACTTTACAATAGTAAGTGTAAAACATACTAAAACAATATGAACTACATAAAAACACAGCTTCAATAATGTTGAAAATCTAAATAAGAAAAAAAAAAAAACATGACCATTTTCATTTAAACTGTATTTTTATCTATTCAAAGCAAATATAATCATTTTCATAGCAAAAACAGATGTCTTATTTTTGCGTGTTTTTTGTTTGTTTGTTGAGAACATATATCATTGGGATATTGATATTTGATGACATTTTTTCCGGTCACTTTTGGTTTCCAAAGGTAAACATATCGACTTTTGAAGTTTTTTGTAGATACACGAACCCTTAGGCACATGCGTTTAAATGTGTTCGTTACTATTTTATTGAGTGTGTCAAGTGGTTGACAAGTAGTACACTTCACCGGAAAAAGCCTTTCAAAACTTCGAAAACTAAATTAAAAATGTTAATGTCGGGTTCAATTATTCTCAATCATAACTTAATCAATTTTTGCTAAACTAAACGATTTTGTGAAGCTAAATATGTCTGGTCTAAGAGCAGTGTTTGATTAATATTTTTTGTGTTTTAATTGAGGGGATATTTTGGATGAACACTAAGATAGAGTAGAAACACTTCTGATGTACAGTTTTCGTTCAGACCTGGCGATGATGTACAATGCTGGATTTTTGTCCAACAGGCAAATATTAAAAGCATGTTTACTTCCGCATTGTGACAAAAAATTGGTACCTATCCAGGTGTTGATCTTAAATGAGAATACTCCTTTCCTTATCAAAATCCAGATACCTGTTTCATGGTGTTTTGTGTTTACTTGTAGCCATTTTGTTTCCTGATGCCTCCGTTGTAACTCGAGATCTGATTGGACGAGCGGATTTAATTTCTGGTGCCTGTCCAATTAGATCGGTATTACAACGCAGGTATCAGACTTCAAAATGGCTACGACAAGTCGAAAAATACCGTGAAATAGAAAAAATTCGACGAAATAATGATGATATTCTTTGGACTTGAATTAGGTAAGCTGTGGAATTCTAATTCTTTTATTGATGTTAATGAATGATGCAGCGATATGTCGCAAGAATGCGTCTGAGTCGCCGAAACGACGATTTCCCGTGTTCCACATTGTTTGGCAAATGAACATATAAAAGGCTTTCCATCTGTCTATAACTTTAATTTTGATAGTTTTTTTATTTTATCGGTGGTTTTGTATTTTGTATCTTATATTAAGTTTTGGAGTGTTCAATTTTTTTTTCAGGGTTGAAGCAGGGGTCAAGGGGAAGAGTTGGGTGTCCAAACACTGATACTGCCACCTGCTTCTTAAACCAGGTAGTAGAACTATTTTCAATCCGTATTAAATCCGATATTATTAATATCCTAGATGTTCTGATTGTCTCGAAAATAGACGTTAAGGAATTAAGAACCTGTAACAGTTTATAAGCTAGAGAGATCCTCGAAATATTATCATCTCAACTACAATGTAAATATTAAACACATTGTTAAATGTTTTCGGCAGTTTATACATTTGACATAGGGGTGTGAAAAAAACGAAATTAAATCTAAAAGAAGTCATAGTATAAAGGTTAATTGTTCGAAGCATGAACATTTACACACCAAACTTAAAGAGCTAAAATGATAAGAGAAAATTACCGGAAAGAAAAAATGAAGGCATACAGTCAGTAAATCGTGTGCAATAAAATGATTTAGGATAAAGTAGCGAAATTGTTTTCCTTCAAAAATATTTACGTGAATTGTTTGTTAGTTTTAATACAAATACTACAAGTAGTAATATTTCAATGTCTAATTAACGGCAAAAGTCGTCTCTGTTATTTACGGAAGCCCATAAGTGCCATTTTTCGTACCGGATGAACGGTTGGAGAAAAACAGAGCTGACTTGTCCTTTCCTTCATATAAACGAAGTATTTGTGGACTTCAGTGCTTCAAGACAATACATGAAGTTAAACTGCAAGGTTGATGTTACACTTTGTGACACTTCTAGACAAAGTATTCTAAAGGCAAAAGTTATTCGTATATGATTTCAGTTTATCGTGACCGTCTACGTGTCATACATCACTTTGTGTCTCTTCATTATGTGGACTTTCCAAGAAAATATAATCAGGATCGACAGTTTTCTTAAAAGATTGAGCTTTGAACTTTCATTTATCAAGCGTTCTACATAGAACAATATAGAACAATAGTCAATGCATTGACCGCTTGTCACAATTTCATTGAATATATAATCAAGAGCGATGTGATATGGTGTGTATCCTGTTCAACGTCGTAAGTTGATTCATTTGGATACTCTTTAAGCTGTCGCATCAATATTTTAACGTTATTTATAACAAACAACAGCAGAACAATTTCATGATATGTATAAAGATATTGTATCACTAATACAAGTCTTGTACTTCCTGCTGCGCTGTCAATGTTTTAGGTATCCACTCCCAAAGCGAGCTCAGCCTGATGTTTCCCAGACAATGCCACATGCTTAAAAATGCGAATATATTCATTAAAGATATCTGAAATGCAAAGTTCATAAGTTTTTAATATGTTATTCATATAGTTCATAAGATGTCAGACAAAAAAGATAAATATTTATATGTAATGTATTAAAATGCTGTTGTTGTAAGATATTTCAACTATAAGTTGTAGTTGAGTTTTTGTTAAGATTAATCCATAGAAAATATAACGTTGAACGTAGACGAAGTTTGGTACGCATAGAACAATATCAGCTACTTTGATGGTATGATGGTAGATTCTATAGCTATCTTGTATAATAATTTGGGGACCTTTCAGTTGAAAATGTGTCATAGTTGAATCGTATACATATACATGCACAGTGCGTTAAATGGAGTGAGGTATTAGTTACCCGCACTCCAGAGCATGTCCATTGATTGGTTTATTTTTGCTAGGGTTTACATATTGTGACGGCAGAGAAAGGGAATGCTACAGAAATTTCAATTTCAGATGCTTGTTCATTGGTTACTTTTTTCTGGGGTTTCAAATTGTGACAACAGGGAACGTGTTTCTATGTTTGACTTTGATAAAAAAGAGAAAGAACATCAATACACTCGGCAATCTGATTTATACTCGGGGCTACGCCCCTCGTACAAATCAGATAGCCTCGTGTTTCGATGCTCTTTCTATTACTAGTTGCTAAGGAAGATAATTGGTGCTACGCATGTAAAGTTATATCTTTATTAAAGTATAAATAAACCGAAGTAATTAATTATGACGAGATTATAAATATTTCAGCTAAAATTTAGGATTGTTATTATTTTGTTGTAGTTGTGTGTAGCACGATAATTTCAGAGTATTTCAGTCATATAACTAGTGTTCCTGGATACGGAGGCAGTACTTATATCTTTTCAAAGAGCTAAGCGGCCGGAATATAAGTACTAAGATGTGAACAAGAGCACATGAAGGCTTGAAATTAATCAATGCTTTCAAAAGAAGTTAAAAGCGGCATAACTCCGTAAACTCATCAATAGAATTTAAGTTCCAAGTTGTTATGCATAAAATTATGTTGTACAGTTTAGAAAAAAAGTCTCGTTAAAACATTCTTTTTGCCATCAATTATACTAGAAAACCTGTACAGAAGTAGTAATTTCATAAACAATAAAATAAAGTAAAACTGTTTACAATTAAACACTTACCAAAGACGTCTTCTTTTCTCACTGTTTTGTACCCATTGTGTACGCCGCAGTTGCTGCACGTACAGAAACTGGTATTTTTGTCGCCTTTTTAGCAAACATCTGACATAAATCATAAGGCATAAGACAGAAGTCATAATACATGAGTCATCAGTCATAAGACAAAACTCCTGAGAAAAAACGGCACTAATGGGCTTCCGTAGGTATAAGCTGTTTAAAGAACAATGTAAGTAATGTCTATAAATCATTCGAGATGACAAGATTTGCTGTCAACCATATTAAAGAAAAATAAAACAATTGATTAACGGCTAAAGTATCACTCTATGATATCGCATGACAGTACAGATAAAATACTTATCAAACGCCTCAATTAATATAACCAAACACACGTCGTGGATTAGTTCCATGATCGGATTACAGTAACTAGCTTTTGTATGCATAACTTTACGAAGCGTATGAAGATGGATATCACTTCAGACTATCAGGATATCACTTCATGTATCATAATTTTTTTTAATACCACAACACCTAAATTTGCATTAAACTTTTATCAATTTTTTGTGTACGGTGAATTGTTTCTCTTCAAAACAACAGGAAAATACAACGGAGTAGATCAAAATCAAAAACAAATATCTGATAATGTATGATCGCCATACTTTTCATCAAATTTGATATTTCATGTGTCAACTTTTTTCTATTAGAGATGATTGTTTGGTAATTAAACTTTCTCTATAAGCAGTTACAAAACTTGTCTCTGTTCAAGGAGAAAAATATGACTCTGTTATAGGGGAAATATAGCATTTTGGCTAGGCGAAATAGCCTTTTGGCTCGCTTACATTTTAGATATCAACAGTATACAGAACAAATTTATGTGTAAATGTAATATCGTAATAATAATTTGCTTTGATCCGTTCAACCTTTTTAATATCTTATACAAGGCTTCTTATACTTAAAATTGTTAACGCTTAAAATCTAATGACACCGTCTATATATTCCTTCAGGAATGTACATTGAATATACAGATATCATTCAAGTCAATAGACCGTAGTGTATTTTAATGTTTGGTTCTCTAAGTAGGGTATAAATCTAAAAGTCATTAAGTATAGAATTTACATGTCCTTCAAAAAAGTTTCACATAATACTATATTCTTTTTCCCCTTTTCAGATTCAACACATTTCATAGATATTTATTTCTTTTTCTTTTTCTTTACATTTCACCATTCCTAAAGGGTTAAAGTATTGGGATATATCAAGATAAGGATATCATCATATTTACGCGTTGAAGTTTGAATGCTAGTACGTTAGTACTGAGTTAAACAATTATCATATTTTTTGAAGCATTTAGTTTTGTTCTTTTTTTTTAAGAAAACTTAATGATTATAAAATATTCTTATTTATATATTTTTTTATGCATATGAAACAAACAAATACTTTTTAGAACTCTTGTACTTTGCAGTCTTATCTGAAGTCGTACAGTTTAAGTCTTGACCTTAACGTTAAATTTCTTAACGTTTAATTTAAAAATATTAGTGCTGGTAAATAAAGAAGCAGTATAAAATGGTTAGATTTGCATGGTATTTACCTCATTATTAAGTAACTGCAATTCAATCAAAAGACTTTGAGGTCAGGTTGTTTGCACATGCACCTAGTGATCATTTGAGTCATACGTGAAAAATAATTAAGTCATCATTTTGTGACAAACTTCTAGTTACTAAAGTACATATATTCAATAAAGATTTAATAAAGTGTACCACTTTTCATAATAGCGAGGTTGAAGCAAGTTTTATCAAAATATAAATTCGGGTTAACTTGTGGGAATTGTACAATGATTTTTGAGGGTTTGCAGGAATACCATTTTTTTTAAAAAATTACGGGTTGGTCAAGGAACGATTCAAAATTTACTTTTTGCTCATACTTATCAGAAAGAAAGAGTAAAAAAAGTATGCAAAAGACTTAAGACGTAAATTTAACTTAAATTTATCGAAATCATAATTATTACTTGAAATTGTATTTAAACACGAAATACGGAAAATTAGCTCTAACATCAACAATGGAGAGGAACGTTCGAGGGACGCACCGATCATATGTGCATGTTTGATTATATTAGGTTTATGTTTACATTATCTCTTTATTATCTCTTCATTACCTATAATTATTTATCACACTTATTGTTTATAAAATGGATCAGCATGAATGTTTGCATCTGTTTGACATAAATGTATTGAAATTGAGGGCAATAAGCAATTTGACGTATACCCCTGGCAATCAGCAAATTCATTATACTATCATGTTTTACCATATTTAATCTTTTCCACACATCGAAAAGACTACTGAAGAATCAACAATGATAGTCACTACAAGTATTGTATTTTTTCCTTATAACAGCACCGAGCTACTTTGTAAAATTCTGAAGTTTTGATGTCTTGGTTGTAAAACACTTAACGTATCAAATATGTTGATTATGATTAAAACGACACTTAGCTTCAATGGTTTAAATATCCTTAATATATGTAAAATAATAAGATATCTTAAGATATATTTTACAAATATTTAAGATGTATTAATACACAACATTTAACAAAATATCTTAGCAATTTAATGTGCACACGATTTGTTATATCCAAACTTTGAAATCAATAAGATTCTTGAAAAATGAAACCTTGTCTTCGAAGTACTAGTAAGCCCTACCAGAATTCTAAATGCTGATTTGCTACACTCTTTTCATACATAGAACTTTTCAACCCTGATATACTGTCTGTGTTGTTTTATCTGAAAAATTGTTGAAGTAATGCTAGCGTTGAGTTTACAGTTCCAAATGTCACGAAGGAGCCTTGGGGCAATTCCTATTTTGTTTAATGTGTATGGGTAGGATGAGGCAGTCACTGTGGGCCTCGCTGTTTGATAGTTCGAGCTATAAAATGAGTCAACTGTACAGATCTTCCGTGGATGCAGAATCAGCATGGCTTGAACTTACCGTAACCATTTACATGCACTACAAAGTTAACCAGTTCTTCTCTTTTTATGAGAATGACAGCTAAATATGTGTTTAACAATTGTTACTGGTGCAAAAATAAACAGCCAAATTCCAAACATCCATGCCCATTTAGAGACGTTTTTCAACGTCCGGAACAGGGATTAAGAAAATTCTGCAAAAGAAAACATTATTTTAATACACATTAAAAATCGACATTTTTTTAATTATTATAAAACAGATTCACAATTTTAAATACTGATTAAGGAAATTACACAAATACAGGCAACATGTATTAGTTTCAACGCTTGTGTCCCTCGGCGTTTTTTTTTTTTTTTTTTTTTTTTTTTGGTAGCCAGGTTCGACTAACATACTAACATAGCTAGAACAGGCTAAGCTAGCCACTTATGTAGTTTGTCCCCGTTTGTTGAAAAAAGTTTGGTCGATTTTTGACTCTCATTGAAATTGGTTGTTTGATTTTACACCGGCTCTTACAGTGGCCTACGGATACGTTAACAAGCACGGGCATATAGAAGGAACAAAGTTTCGAAAAAATAAGATTTCAAAAATGAAATAAATAGTTTTTGCGTATATCTATCAACACATTCGTAGCTGCTAATTGATTCTATATACATGTATGCTTAGGATGTTACCTAATTCGATTATGTGTTACCTATTTTGATAATTAGTATACAATCAAAGGTTATGAAGCAGTATATGAAGCATTTTAGAGAGGATTTTTCTATTGTTGTTTCAGACTGGAAGCCGAATAATCAAAGATTTAAGGAAAAATGAAATTTAATTATCTTAAATTCCAATGCGAATATTAAAGATGAACTTTTAAAATTTAAAAAAAAAATGCCAGCCTTTCTACAGAGCCTCGGAGCAATTTCACAATTAAAAAAATGTATTAAAATTTTTTTGGAAATTTCCTTTTATTTATTTTAGATTGAATTATGCTTTGAATAATCAATGTTATAATGCTAATTGACCTCGTCAAAAGCCAAATAATGATAAGAAAATGTCCAATTTTGTTATACTCCTCTTTCTAGCAGAATCAAAATAAGCGAAAATAAAACATTTTTTACATTACTTTACATCTAAAGACAAAATTAAGTTTTGTCTGCATTTTGGCGTTTGTTCCACAATGGAAGGGAGATTGCCATATGATATTCGTTTTACTATTTTACCTTGTAGTTACAAGTCAGTATATTATGTCTAAGTAAGTAACATTCATTCATCTTATATTCATAACCATTTCAAACTTTGTAGAATAATTTGGGCCCTATGAAAGCGAAATATTGGCCACATCTATCCTCACAAACCATACACATTTTTTTGTTTATATGACCGTTAAAGAACATTTACAAATATATCATAGAAAGTTATTTTTACAGTGTTATTTGATTTAGTATAAAAATAAATTGCATTCTTCTGCAAATGACATACATTCTTTATTATACGCAGTCTCATCAATACACTTGAAACATAGATAAACATACAACGAGAACAATACATAGCCATGTCCCAATTCTTTTATTTTCGCCTACTTTAGGTAACGAGTTGCCGATTCATTTTACACCAACATGCTTTTATGTGCTTTAGACAAAAAGGTAATAGAGTAGAAGAAATAATTATTTTCTTTTCAATTGAAATAGTACGCATTTTTAAAAATATTTTTATGGGACCTTAGTGTCACCTTAATGATCATGCGATAATACAATTTAGCTGAAAATACAATAACCTATTGTTACACTAAACCATTTAAGGTGTTGGGTTTATACTATCGTTATACAGATAATTTTAAAGTATATTTTACTTGAGTATATATCTCACAAAACAAAAGAAAAATAACAAAGAAAAAATCTTGTTCAAAAGCAATTAAAGCACACATTGATTTAGCTATGATCGGGTTTTCTAGTAGTAAATAAGTTTTGAACTATTTAAAACAATGTACACGTTAGACTTTTTGTGCAATTCTGCTCTTCATAATTGGAGAAAATAAAAGAACCTATCTATCTATCTATCTATCTTGTACTTGATGCTATTGTTATCACTATGTAATGATAAAGACAATTGTGTACAATTAAATGACATTAAATCGCTAAGATATCCCTTATATCCCCGGTATACCACTGCACAGCTAGCTAAAGCTATATAAAGTATAAGTCTATGGCAACCCTTCTGCCAAAGACCTGAACTTGGCGTATACTCAAATAAAGCCGAGGTACGCCACAGTCTTATATATAAAGATATACTCACTTAATCTTTTAACGTATTAGCTATATCTCTGCAATAATGTTGAATAAAAATAAATTAAAGAAATATAATAAAACGTTTATAAATCTCACTCACATTTCTTGTCTATTTTGCAGTTAATATGGCATTTTCCCGCCTTTACGGTGCATCATAGTTCTAAGAGCTAAGACCTAAGTTCTAACATCTCAGTTCTAAGATAAAACATCTAACTTCTAACTCAAAACGCCCTCGATGGACTTTCGTAATTAATAGACCAGACATGAAATTATAATCGTGGAGATTTTAATTGGTATTGGTAATCATTGAGTATACAAATGCCTGGGCATTGGACCCGTATTTCTTTTTTTAATGTAAAGATATCATAGTTAAAAAAACTAATTCGTATTATTTGGCAGAAATAAATAAATAAATAAATAAATAATTGAATATATAAATAAATAAATAATTGAATAAATAAATAAATAATTGAATAAATAAATAAATAAATAATTGAATATATAAATAAATAAATAAATATGCGGCCTGCAAAAAGGTTTCTTAGTTCACTCAATGTTCAAATTATATTTAAAGGATAACGTCTGCAAAACGAGGTAAAGTTTAAATTTTTTGTGTGTTTTAGATATAAGATTGTGACAAAGCAATTTAAAGAAAATAAAACATTTACACGATTGATATATTTTTTAACAAATAAAGTATTAAATTTTGTTCTCTTAGATCACATACCAATATATTAACAAATCAATTGAGATAGTAATCAACCTTGTGCGTGTTATTTAAATGATTTTAACAAACAAAACAGAAACATGATAGTCATCGTTCAATAACCTTTTTTTCTTTATTCATTCATACGTTATATCTATAACTAGATCATTTGCTTATTATGAGTTGTTAGATTTTTATTGGCTTACAGGCAAACCGAAGCGTGAATATAATAGAGTTCAAAAGTAAGGGAGGTAATATATTGAACTACATTCTTTTGGAGAATATTGTAACAAGTTTTCTGTGATCAAATGTACCACTAAGATTTCATTTAAACATTTGAATTGAAAACATTTTAAAGATGAACTTTATGCACAATTTAGATACCATTCGATTCAAATCAATGTAAATGGATTAAAGAAGATACGTATTTACGTAAGTAATACATTTAATTTAAACGTCTACTAGTATCATAAATCTTTCTGTATAAGTTAACTGATGTAGTATTTTTATTTGATTATTTAATCAGACATAATCACGTTCATGAAATAATCGATGTCAGGTTTTGTTGGGTTTTTTTATTTGGATATTTAAATACATTTTTTCGGTCATTTTCGGTTTTCAAAGATAGCAAACCAAAGCACACAATTTAAGGATCAGTGAAAATAAACTGTAAAAGTGAAAACAAATATGTCTATAACTAATTTATGAAAGATCTAGATGTGTTCTGACGGATGCCAAAGTCAAACACTATATGTTAAATCCTACATTCGTGAAAAAGCTTTTGGTTCAAACCTAGCGATGAAATTTAATACTGGAAATATACTTTCTGACTTACGAATATTATTAAAAAACACAACAACAAGATTTGATACAGAAACTTGGTACCAATCTTGTTGCTAATCTAGATAGACATGGGTCCTTTCTTAATCTATATATAGAAAATTCTGGAAACAAAGTGATCCCTCGGAAGCATTAATCACAACAAAATAACATAAGAATTGCAGACTCGGTTTGATTGAGCCTGTACATGAGGGATAATGAATAAGTGCAACATCCCTCACGCCCCCTAGCACCGGCTTGTGCGGCACTCAATTCTCAACACTTTATAGTGTTGGCATCAATGATCTCGAAAAACTTGGCTTTTTTATGTATCCATTGTGGCGCCGTTATATGTCGCAACGCCGCTTAATGTCGTACTTACCGCTGAATGTCGCACCATTGCTGCTAAATGACGAAACAACCGCTATATATCACAAAATCGTCTGCCGTTAAATGTCGCAATGGAAACGTTAAGTGCCGCACGATTTTCCCATACCGATAAATGTCGCAATACTACCGTTAAATATTGCAAAATTTTAATTAATGCTCAAAAAGTAACTGGCGGGATTATGATAATATAACAAGAGCAACAACTTTAACAAGAGTTGCAAGAGGAAACAGCACGTTCGACTAATTTAATGCATGACACAGTAAAGGGGGGAGACAAAACTACATATATATAAGGTAGAATTCGAACTATTTAAAAAAAACTACGTAATTAAGACATTTGGCTATTCGACACTGCACTTATGCTTATACAACTACGTTTAGTTTGATTGAGATATCATTGAAAAATGTATAGTTACTTAAAAAAAATACTCCAGACAACCATTATTTAACATTTTTACGTATCGAATCTGCAGATAATTGAAAACTTAAGTAAGGAAGAATAATAGTTCTTTGACACTGTACTTCCTTTCACTGGACTGTACAACTGTGTAAAAGCAACTATATGCTCTAGCATAAAAATATAATTTATTATAATAACATGCTAAATCTCCAAATGGTTCCATATCATTAACAGTTTCACTAGCATTGTTTTTGTACCTTTAGAGTAATATATTCAGTTCAGTTTTGATTGGCAAACAGAAAGGATCAGCCTTAAGTCCCCTTGGTGAAAACAGAAGGGACTAATAACAACACTTTATTCTAATTTCAATTCTCAGGTTAATTATTATTAGCTCACCTGTCACAAAGTGACAGGGTGAGCTTTTCTGATCGCTTTTCGTCCGGCGTCCGTCCGTCGTCCGTAAACTTTTACTTTAAAGGACATCTCATTATAAACCACCAAACCAATTTCATCCAAACTTCAAAGGCATGCTCCTTTGGTGGTCACCTTTGAAAATTGTTCAAAGAATTTTATTCCATGCAGAACTCTGGTCGCCATGGCAACCAAAAGAAAAAAAACTTTAAATATCTTCTTCTATAAAACCCAAAGAGATAGAGCTTAGATTTTTGGCATGAAACATCTTCTAGTGAGTGTTGTCTACCAAGTTTGTTAAATTAAAAGCCCTGGGGTTAAAATTGGCCCCGCCCAAGGGTCATTGATTTTCCCTATATCCATATAGTAAAAACTTAAAAAATCTTCTTTTAAAGAACCAAAAGACCTAGAGATACGATATTTAGCATGAAACATCTTCTAATAGGTGTCTACCAAGTTTATTCAAATAAAAGCCCTGGGGTCAACATTTGCCCCGCCCCCGGGGGTCATTGATTTTCCCAATATGCATATAGTAAAAACTTAAAAAATCTCCTTTTAAGGAACCCAAAGAGCTAAAGCTAAGATATGTAGCATGAAACATCTTCTAATGGGTGTCTACCAAGTTTGTTCAAATAAAAGCCCTGGGATCAAAATTGGTCCCTCGCCAGGGTGCATTGATTTTCCCTATATGCATATAGTAAAAACTTAAAAACCTTCTTTTAAAGAAACCAAAGAGCTAGAGCTAAGACCCTGGGGGTCATTGATTTTCCTTATATGTGTATAGCAAAAACTTAAAAATTTTCTTTGGAAAAAACCATATAGCTAGAGTTTAGATACTAAGCATGAAACATCTTCTATTAAGTGTCTACAAAGTTTGTACAAATAAAAGTCCTGGGGACAAAATTGGCCCCGCCCCGGGTGTCATTCATTTTCCTTATATGTGTATAGCAAAAACTAAAAAAATATTTTTTGAAAAAAAAACAAAAAAAAAAAACTCAAAAAGCTAGGGTTTATATATTAAGCACGAAGCATCTTCTAGTGAGTGTCTACAAAGTTTGTTCAAATAAAAGCCCTTGGGTCAAAATTGGCCCTGCCCCGGGGGGCATTGATTTTCCTTATATGTGTATAGCAAAAACTTAAAAATCTTCTTTGGTAAAACCCGAATAGCTAGAGTTTAATTTGAATTTCCAGTCCTTTGTTATCCTATACCAAGATGCTTCATGGAAGCTTTGGGGGATATCAGCCAAAATATACCATTGATTTAACTTTGCACTGCTAGGTAAGAGTAATAGATTTGTTTGAAACCGCTAGATTTAAAATTTTCGTTCAAGTCTGAATGTCCTTGACTGACAGGGGATTCAAATGAAGTACTAACTCAGACTTTCCAATAGTCCAACAAGTCCCAAGTGTTCATGATTGGCTTAACAGTAATGATCACTCTGTACATCTGGAAAATACCACAGACTGCAATGCAAATCTTCATTTGCTTGACAGTGACGTTTATGTGCTTGATCACCTTAAAAATAAAAAAACAAAGAATTTGTCTTTACAATAACATGAAGTTCAATAATTATTGTTAAAATTGCTAATCTTATTCTTACTTACTTACATTTAAAATGCAGAGCACTACATTTGTGTGTCTGCTATATCAAATGACTTTCAATTACACCATTTGATATAATCAAAATATAATTTCTTTAATAAATACTCATAAACAATCACAAAAGTCACCATCGGACCGGGGCAATGCTTGACCATTTTACTTCTTCATTAAGCAAACAAAAAAAAAAACGATTGAACAAATCTTTTAAAAGAAAATAAAAAAAATCCTGTTGTCTGTCAGGTGTCTAGTCATACTTAATATTAAGTCCAAACATGTATGAATCCTTTCCATAAATAAATGACAAAGTATACAAAAGAAACATGCTGATGCAACTGATTTTGTGTCCATCAACACTCACGGGTCTGTGTTCTACTATCACATATATTAACAGATGAATGGCAAATGTTTCATAAGAGAATTTTTTTTTTCTCGTTTTGATGGATTATTCATTTGAAAAAAGATGCTACTGTGAGGGACTTTCAATAACCTCTCAGGAACAGACTTGCTCTGAGTCTCTGATGTTCAACAGTGTTGTTGTTAATATTCTGAATGGATTGAACTTTTCACGAATTTCCTTTCACTCCTTCATATTACTCAAAAATACAAATTATTTTGCATGAAATGAATAATAAAACTAAATATTACTTCTGTTCAATAAAAAATCACTTCATTGGGGTTTAAATTAATTAAAGGACCGTCAAGTTTACCAGAAAAATAAGAGGGCCAAAATAGCATTTAAACGCTCACCATAGGAAATGGTCTACATGGTAAAGATTTGATTGCAATGATACAATGTGCATTTCTTGTTCGACATACCATAACAATTTGAGTTATCTTTTGGAAGGGCTACCCATTGATCATTGCAGTGCCTTTTCATCAAAACAACGAAGTGAGCAAGTGACAGGTTTTTTCAATCATGAACTCTTGCAATCGCCTTGATTTACGACAATTTACGATATGGACCATCTAAAGATCATGTCCGCAGAGTTTCATATGATCATTTTTTCAAAACTTTTTATCATCTTTATCTAATAGAGTTTGCATTTATAATTAAGTCTATCGGCAAGTGCAAAATGTACAGGAAAACGTATCATTGTTGTGTAAATGTAGGTAGGATTAATTTGATGCAATACTACTTGTACAATCATAATCTGATTAATGTATCTGTACGAATTTTTTGCACGGATTCTGGGCGGAATTGGCACGGAATTGGCTCGGAATCAGTAATCTCTGAGCAGATCAGGGACGGAAAAGCAATTTTTGTTTCATCCCGATTAAAAAAAATAAAATATTTTATTGACTTTTCTGGACCAAAAACTTGAAATAATTTGAAGAATTTAATACTTTTATTTCGAGCAGAATTTCATACTTAAACCGTTCATATAGGGCAGACCTATAAACTTTGAATTTATTTGAACGAAATGGTCTTCACTGTTGGCGGAATTCTAAACTTTAACATTGTTCTTAAGCATAATTTTACATTAAGTTGTCCAAATCCTAATTCTATTCTTAATTTTGCGCTTACACACATTGATATATATACGTTTTTTACCTACTTACTGTACTTCTTAATTTGCTGAAGTATGATGTTTGACCAAATATTACGTGTGTATTTTAGAAAATTAACAGGATTTTGTTTTGACATTTTGGGCCTGTCGTTTTAGATATTGTGACAAATGTAATGCTGACAGGAAATACTAATTAAGATCTTCTGTGTACTGAAAGCAACATTGAAATAAGAATGCTTTTTTAAATTTGAATACACTTTAGTATATAGGACAGCTTGCAGGACAGGTTACAGGACAATATAGTGTCTAAACATTTTAAATTTTAAGAATTTATGATTTATTTAACAACAACAATAAAAATCACAACCCCTAAAAAAGACAACAGCGACAAAAAAAGACAACCCCCCCCCCCCAAAAAAAAAACATCAGGAAAAAAAAAAAAAAAAAAACTAAATGCTCAAATAAAAGAGAATTAAAAACAAAATGATCTTATACATTATGCTCGTTTAATCTATTTAAAATTGATCAACCAATATGCCTGATAATTGCTTATATTAAGGTAAATGAATACTACATCCACCATTTACGCTTTGTAGATAACGCTCTGATAAAACTTAACACCTACATCCATTTATGTATTACTAATTTACTAACTGGTATTTTCTTCAAATAAGGCTGTTCCATGTGATTATTTTGTGTAAAGATAACATTATCAATTTCATATACAGAATTTGTCTAGAAGAAAATTGCAAAATTGTTGGCCGTGCTAAAAGCAAATGATTAAACACTTGTATAGTCGGGGGAGAGTTTGAGAATTTAAATTTCTAGACGGAATCGGTCCATTTCCCTGCATAAAATTTCGTACAGGAATTAACTTTTAATTCGTTCAAATTTATGATACATTTTCCCTACTTTTGTATGATGTCAGTACGAGACCCATAAGGAAAAGTATTGCTTTAAATATAAATAGGAATTAACATAATATGCAAGGCATCGATCTATACATTTTGAGTGGTAGTGCTTTCAGTTTGAGAATAATCTTATATCTATAGAAACAGTTACAAGCATCTGTATGATACTGTGTAAATAAGTAAGGAAAAAGAGGCCCTTAGTTGATAAACTGGTTAATTGTAAATAGCCCTTGAAATGTGACGATGATGTACTACCTGTATACGCAGCTTCTATCTTACTTTTGAAGTTTGTTATTAAAATTAAACAATGAGGCATACCTCAGTACTTTCAAAACTAAGTAGTTTAACTTAACGTAACATCTGGTAAAACCATTAAATGTAATATATGTACAAAAGCAAGAAATGTGTCTTTACCAAAAAGATTCCTCCAAATTCTAATGTTTTTTCAGTTTAATAACATACAGTATAACAATGCTTTTTGTTTGTCATTTGCGAGTACGAAGCGTCAACTTGCAATCAATTAGAGTTAAGTGAGACACATTTCTTACGTGCTTATGAACGTCGAAGGCCGTCGACCGGGATGAACCGTTGATAAGTAGTTATAACTCATGGTAAAGCTATGCCGCCAAATGACAATCGATTGCAGGAAACCGTCGATAAGTAGGTTACTATACGATAGAATAGAGACATACATAATCCTTAAAGAAAGCCCAACACGGCACAATTGAAAATGTTGCAGGTTCGGTTTGATTGAGCCTGTTCATGAACACTACTGTTAGGTGCAAATTACCGTCCACGCCCCTAGCAAAACCTTCATACCTCCCAGTTCCAATCTTTATTTGAGCGACACCAATAATTTACAAAAAATAGATCTATGGCTTTGTGGTAATAAATGTTTACAATATTTTTCTACTTAATACTCAGTTTTAAATTAACTATACACTCACAATTTAATATGTCCACGGACAGTGGGCCAAACAATTATATAATGTTTTTGTTTCAAAATCCTGGTCGAAAGAACGAGGGATAGGTTGGATAAAACTGGTGTGCATATGTAAATTATTGGCATAATAATAACTTCTAACATGCAAATACCAGTTATTACATGAGCGACAAGCTTTATTATAAGACCAGAGTGCCAATCGTTTATTAAATATTGCCGAACTAATACATTGATTGAGTTTATTTTACCAGTATAATAACGAAATACATTTCCATTGTCGGACATCCAATATCACCTGCTATACCATCATTTGGTGAATATTTTCCGACACCAAGAAAGAACCGCATAGCACTGTTATGAAAGGTTGATACAAGAATATGACAGGAAACCCCATAATGGAGCGCTGTAATTAATAACTGGCCAACGACGGTGTCATTTAACTTTGTAAAGACATTGTATGGTACACCACCAACCGCTTTGCATTTAGTAAGAAGCGATCCTACAGCACGACTAGCACTCTGAGCAACAGATTTTTCAATAATATCATAATTCAAATGTTCATTAAGTAAAACTCTAAAGTAAGAATATCTATCAACAATGCAAATCTTATCCGTTCCGCAAGTACACATAAACTGAGTTTAGGTTGGGAGTATACAATTAAAAAATACCTTTATTTGCATTAACAAAGTATTAATTGAACACCAGCAATATAGAGCAATCAATTATTTCGTATCACAAATCCTCTGCTGATCCGGACAGTATAACAAAATCATCGTAGAGCATTATAAAAACATTCTCGTTACCATTGTTGATACCTTTACAAAATTATTTAAGATGAATGGACAATGTGTTAATGAATAAGTTCAACAAAATAGTTGAAAGAATACATCCCTGACGTAGACCACAAATGACATCAAACCAGCCTGTCGAATGATTGCTAATCCAAAAACATGACTTAAAGGCATTTTCTACAGTTTTATGAAAATTTAATCCTTTCATAGAATTTTCTAAATTTTTTGTATGATGAGTAAAATTTAATGGCGAATTTAAAAATAAATAGAAAAATATATGTTGACGTGTTGGATTTCTTGTAAAATGGCAGTTTCCATGGTAACCGTATATCTCAAAACTGTTAAAATAGCCAAACTGTGTTATAACAAATAGAAAATGTATAAGAAAGCTTTAAACACACAACAAGCATTGTTTTATGCTAATATAACCTTATCTAATGATTCTGTATGAAACAAATGATAATTTGAACATATTTCTTTAAAAAATGAGTTTTCCATGTTCCTTAACCGAACAAAAAAATGAGAAAAGTAAACATGAATTCTGAGAATAATTAAAGATATTGAAAAATTTCTTTCAAAGGATTTTCTAATGTTTTTGTATGTTGTGTAAACTTTAATGACGAATTCAAAAAGAAAAAAGAAAAATATATGTTGGCGTGTTGGATTTTTTGAAAAATGGCAGTTTCCATGGTAACCGTACATCTCAAAATTGTCAAAATAGCCAAACTGTGTTATAAAAATGTATAAGACAGGTTATTACACACACACAATGAACATAATTTTATACAAAGCTTGCTTTATCTTAGGTTTCTGTATAAAACAAACGATAATTGGAACATATTTCTTTAAAAAATGAGTTTTTCATGCTTTTTAAATAAACAAAAATGAGAAAAATAAACATAAAATCTTTAAAAATTAAAGCTATCAAGAAATTTCTTTCATAGAATTTTCTACATTATTGATATATCAAGTAACATTTGATGGTGGATTCAAAAATAAAAATAAAATATATATGTTGACGTGTTAGTTTTTTTGTAAACGGGCAGTTTCCATAGTTAACGCATATGCCAACTGTCAAAATTACCACGCTTTCTTAAGAAATATCAGTGTTATACAAAATGTATTGTCAAATATACAACAAAGCATGTTGTAATAAAAATTTCTTTCTCTTTTGATGTTATATTACGTAAATGATACTGAATATCTTTTTAAAACATTTTTAGGGTCATATTACTTTTTTTCACTCGACTAACATACCCGAACAGTAAGCAAGTATTCAGAAATTTAAAAAGAAATAATGAAGTTCGGAACATTTCTTAGATATTTTTTTTTTGTTTTTTGTTTAACACTTTTAAAATATATAATTTTAAACTTCTTTGCCCAATTGTCTGCCAGTAATCAAGTGGTGACGCACTTTCGTCACTATACCGCAATATGGGGTAACGCGCGAAGAATTATCATCAATGCTGTCGTACTAATGCTAGGAGAAATCCTTTATATAATGTTGTCTAAACGACCTCTTATTCTTTTGAACCGATCTCCTCCTGAACATTTAGAAATATCTATTCTGTATTATTTACTCATTATTTTCTTATACCCGAAATTTAAACACTTATCCGAATACTATTCAACTTGACCTTCATTTTTAAGAGTAATTATCCGTGATTATCTTTCTTGGAAGCGCATAACGATGCGTACAGAAATCTACAGAAAACGTCTTTAACCGATACATACAATGATTTTACAGCTCCAAACATTTTACCAGTTATGCCTATATCTTTAACACCTATGTAGCGCTTATGAATTCAGTAACATTTGTAACAAAATTCCGGAAACAAAGTGATCCCTCGGAAGCATTAATCACAACAAAATAACATAAGAATTGCAGACTCGGTTTGATTGAGTCGAATTGCAGACTCTGTTTGATTGAGTCGAATTGCAGACTCGGTTTGATTGAGCCTGTACATGAGGGATAAGGAATAAGTGCAACATCCCTCACGCACCCTAGCACCGGCTTGAGCGGTACTCAATTCTCAACACTTTATAGTGTTGGTATCAATGATCCCGAAGGACCAGAAAATATAACAACACTAAAGTGAAGTACGGGGCAACTTTTTACAGCTGCCACACAGCACTTGACACCTGCTGTTGTAAAGTACAAAATTCCGTAAACAAAGTGATCCCTCGGAAGCATTAATCACAACAAAATAACATAAGAATTGCAAGTTTGCCTTTTTTTCTTCTTACTTCCTGCATATTGAGCACGCTAAATATATCATTTCAACTATGAAACAATGTTACTAATGTTGCAAATGAAATAAAAAAAATCACACATAATTTTGTTACAGGTTGTTTCAAACTTTACAGCATGGGCCTTTAAAATGGACAGAAAACGGAATTAAAATGGGTATTTTAGATGTTACAAGATTGTTGGTCTTTCTTTAGGGCTTCTGTTTTTATCTATTTTATGATCACATCCGTGTTATTGTGCCGTGTGGCGGCTGTAAAAAGTCTCCCCGTACATTTAATCAATGATGTGATATTTTCGATCCTTGAAGATCATTCAGCACGACATTATTGTTGTGCTTGTGGTATTTTTAGTTTCAATTTTTCGGCATTTTCTAGTTGGGTGGTTCCAATATTCCTACTTGAATAATGTTGAATCACCCTTTGGATATGTTGCCTGCTTTTAAATTTGTCTTTTGACGTCTTATCTGTGTTACGCAGGCTTCATAACCTCTGATCCCCTTTCAAAATTCCATTTTATTTAGTTCTGCCCATTGTTCTCTCGTTAAGGGCACACGCTTTTTATTACTTGGGGACAATACGCCGCTTTTCATGGAATGGCACGGAAGTTTCACATTGAAGGTTCCATGATAACCGCCGTATGAACACATTTGCGGATGTTTCTAAATTGAAAAGTTTACCATTTCATGTTTAAATGTTGAATTCTGCTTAAGCCGGTGCTAGGGGGCGTGGACGGTAATTTGCACTTTCCAGTACCGTCCATGAACAGGCTCAATCAAACCGAGCCTGCAACATATTCAATTTTGTTTTTATCTATTGCATAGATATTACAAGATTGTTACATAGCTGTTCGAGCATTGTTACTAATGCTACAAGAGTTGTAAATGAAATGATGATTTCATACATAAGTGGTACAACTGTTACAAGTTGTTACAAGTGTTACAGCATAGGTCTTTAAAATTAAGCAGCAATAGGAAATAATAAGGTAACATAGATGTTACAAGATTGTTACATAGTTGTTACAGCATTTTTTTTTTTACAAACGTCACGAGAGTTGAGAATGAAATAAAGATTTCAAAAAATAATTGTTACAAATGTTTCAGCAGGGTGTTACTTCATTATAAGCCCTAATACGGACAGAAATCGCAATTTATAAGTTTACATAGATGTAATAAGATTGTTACAAAGTTGTTTCAGCATTGTCACATATGTAATGAGAGTTGATTAAAACGTAAAATATTCACACACATGATTGTTAAAAATGTTACAGATTGTTATAAGTGTTACAGCATAGGCCTTTAAAATGGATAGAAATCGGAATTGATACGGATACATAGATGTTACAAGGTTGTTACATTGTTGTTATAGCATTGATACAAATGTGACGAGAGTTGAGAATGAAATAGAAATTCCACACATAATTGTTTCAAATGTTCCAGATTGATACAAGTGTTACAGCATAGGCATTTAAAACGGACAGAAAACGGAATTAAAATGGGTTTCATATATGTTACGTCATTGTTACAAATGTTACGAGAGATGAGAATGAAATGATAATTTCACACATTATTGTTACAACTGTTACAAGTTGTTACGAGTGTTACATCATAAGCCTTTACATTGGGCAGAAATTGGACTATATAAGGTTAAATAGATGTAACAAGATTGTAACATAGTTGTTTAAGCATTGTTACAAATAATACGAGAGTTAAAATTTATATTAAAAATTCACACATAATTGTAATAAATGTTAGAGGTTGTTACAAGTGTTACAGCATAGGCCTTTTAAAATGGGCAGAAATCGGAATTGATATGGTAACATATATAGATGTTACAAGGTTATTACATTGTTGTTACAGTATTGTTCCAAATGTTACGAGAGTTGGGAATGAAATGAAAATTTAACACATAATTGTTACAAATGTTACAGTTTGTTACAAGTGTTACAATATATATAGGCCTTTAAAAAGGACAGACAATGGATTTATTAGGATTACATAGATGTAACAAAATTGTTACATGGTTCTTACAGCATTTTTACAAATGTTACGAGAGTTGAGAATGAAATGATGATTTCACACACAATTGTTACAACTGTTACAGGTTATTATAATTGTTACAACATAAACCTTTAAATTGTCACAAATCGAAATGATAAGGTTTCATAGAGGTTACAAGATTATTACATAGTTGTTACACCATTGTTATTAAAGTTACGAAAGTTGAAAATGAAATGAAACTTTTACACATAATTGTTACAGATGTTATAGGATGCCAAAGTGTTACAGCTTAAGCCTTTAAAAATGTCAGAAATCGGAATTGATAAGGTTTCATATAATTATGCTACAAGATTGTTATAGTTGCAAAGTTACAAGTCACAAAATTACAAATGTTTCAAGTTGTTACAGGTGTTACAGCATAAACCTATAAAATTGTCAGATATCGGAATAAATAAGGTTACATATATGTTACAAGGTTGTTACATTGTTACAAATGTTACGAAAGTTGAGAATTTAATGCAAATTTCACACATAATTCTTACAATTGTTACAGGTTGTTACAAGTGTTACAGCATAAGCTTTTAAAATGCTAAGAAATCGGAATAAATAAGGTTACATAGATGTTACAAGATTGTTACGTTTTCTGATTTATTAATGACATGTTTATTCCAGTTCTGGCATAAGTATAGATTAGTATTATCATTTTGACCCAATTGGAAAAGTATCCAAAAAGTAATATCTGTATATATTCTGTAAAAGAAACAACATTTAATATTTATACACAAGTTTTACCAATGTCAAAATTCATTCTTCAAATTATTCGTAAGTAAAACGTTAATATATTAGCTAAAATATCACGTTGTCAGTACTAAATATTTTCCCATCGAAAGCAATGATTTTAAGTATTGAAGTTAAGTATTATCATTCTAACCAATTGAAATGTATTCAAAATCACAATTCATATTTATTCTTCAAATAAGATCTCATTATAACGCTTATTGTTTTACAAAATTGACATAATGACTACGGGATTTATTAAATTATCTTGTACTAAAACTCGAATTTTTGTCCAAATGCAATGAATATCTGTTCTTTAAATCAACACGATATTTATAGATAAAATTTCCACTTTGTCATTGTTATATAGATATATATATATATACACGTGTTATATAAATAATCTTACTAACAATACAGCTTTGTTCTGCTTTTCCGTTTCATTATAATTACCATTTTATAAAAGACGTATAATAAGATTAATCATATAATACACACTATTTGATTCAGTATCAGCGTACATGCTATGAAACCAAACCATAATAGGTTGCATAATGACATTCAAACTTTAGTCCAAAAAAGCCACCCCATATGCGCAGTAAATGGCGTTATACCCGTCCATATACTACTAACATAACTTTACCTTGCTTAAGTTAAAAATGCATTTTTGGAGTTTTATAACAAAACTATCACTAATATTCATTTAAACCACACACTGTACAAACTCAAATTGGTCAAAGTGGCAAAGAACCATAACTCTTTGTTCCTTTTTTTAATCGTCACCGTTGCTTTAAAATTCATGTCAGGAAAATAACTTGAAAAGAGATAAAGGAATTTGAAATTAAAATTTTACACTGTGATGCATTACAGTGAAAGGAAGTGCAGTTTCAACGAATCATCTTCCGTGCTTAATTTTATCTAATCTACCCTTATAATACTTAAAATTTTCAAAAGAATGCTTGTCCGGAGTATATCTTTAAAACTTCCAATGATATCTCATTCAAACCTTTGATAGTTTTGGTCGCAGTTCAAACTAAATACAGCTGCAGAGAATAGTGAGCAGAAGTTCAGTGTCAAATTATCAAAACTCTACATTACTTAGTTTGGATAATAAATTAAAATATTGAAAGATATTGATTCAGACTTCAAAAAGAGAAACAGATTAGCATAAGGAAGTGCTGTGTACAAAAGCAATCATCAACTTAATGGCAAGGTCACATGCATATCAGGTCGTGCAAAAATATTGAGAAATATTGTTTTCTTGATAATGACACAGAAATATACATTTTTTAAAATAATTATCAAAATTGATCTGTTTTCAAAAGTTTGTCTCCCTTTACAGTTTTATAGATTTTATTAGTCGAGCGTGCTTTGTCAGCTCTTGTAACAATTTTTGCTCTTCTAAAATTGGGTCGATTTTAGTTTGTGGTTGACCTGCATGTATCCGAATGCCATAGAATAATTGATCAACCCAATTAACTGAATTGTTCACCTTTTATTTTCAACCGGCAAAACCATTCACTCATTGAATTATCTGTCTCCGAAATAGTAAAAAATATTTAACTTGCGCTTGTGACGCACCTGCATTTATTACGTCCCAAATGCAGTGCCCTCAGCACTTTGATTATTTTTCTATCTACACTGAAAATTTCAGGTAGCTAACGTAATTGCTCCGAGCGAGAGTTTCGAATCTGAAAGCTTTGTCCGGCCTTGAACTGTTTCAAACGTGATTTAATTTGAAAAGATTTTAACTACAAATAAAAAGCTCAGTTTAAACAGTCTAATCTAGCTTTCATGCAACTTTACTGCAAATGGGATCAATAAAGCTTACGTTAAAACTTAGATTTAACCTTGGACTAGAATCATACATCCACCCCGCTTTATCACAAAATTTAATTAGACGAATGTAATGTTCGACACGTATTGATTGCTCCAGCCCCATGGACCAAACTTTGATCATTCATTCATTTCGATTTACTACCTTTAGATACAAAATAACAAAAACATCCTCTATATTTCATTTACGTTAGGTAATCTCATATTTACCGTCTCCGTGGTCGAGGGGTTACAGTCCACGACTTCTAATCCAGTTACATTTCTGGCGTGGGTTCGATCCCCGGGATATGCTTTGGTACTTTATCGCGGAGGAAGGTAGTCTAGTACTGGTGTACTCTCTAGGAACGATGGTTAGGAAACTACCCGCCTATATGACTATAATACTGTTGGGAAGAGGCAAAGAATGAAACAAACAAACAAACAAACAAACAAAAAACAAAAGGTAATCACATGTTGGAGAGAGATTCGTAATCAAATGTAATAAAACGAATTGCCAAATAAACTCTGGCTTCGAGTTGAGCAACAACTCGATAATTCACCACAGGTGATTTTACATGTGCACCTTTTACATAAATTTAAACTATTGATTCATTTTCTTATCATACCATTTTCCCCTTTTGATTATTTTCCCAAATTATTTAGGGGGGGGGGGGGGGGCATTAAGATTAACCCATTCCGTCCCAAAGTTGCAAACAAGTTTTTGACCTAGAGTCACGAACCTTTACAGAAAAAATGAAAAAAATGATGGGGTTTCGCTTGTGGTTTAATTCAGTTTTGTCAGATAAATTGCGTTTTCAATTTGTGTCGCACATTGCTAAAAATATTTGACCTGGAGTCATGAAACTTTACAGGAATGTTGTTCAGCATGTGTTGTATTGCCCCTGTGTATTTGCGTGTGAATTCATTCAGTATTTGTAGAGTTATTACCCTTGAGTTAGTAAAAATTTTGTATTTTGTTTTGGTTTGATGATAAAATTAAAGGGGCTACACTGAGGTCTGACGGGTAATTTGGTGTCCAAAAAAATGTATACAAATTTCCCCACAAATCACAATATTATGACTAAAATAACAATAACTTACACTTTAACCAACCCTCTAACAACAATTATGCTAGAAAATGCATATTCACATTAGCTTTTGATGCAAAAATGAAAGTTGGTTTTCCCAGACATGTACAGAAGTTACCCACAATTCATCGGGTATAACTAAAATACGCAACGGACATTTTTGGAACAACAGAGTAAACGGGGGTAAAAAAGTCTATTGATTTTTTCTCAACTCTCTAACCTATCATGTTTATATAACTTGAGTATAATGAAGAAAAACTGTATAAAAGATAATCAAGGTAGCAATTTCGTTGTCTTGAAAAATCAAACGCCAGCGAAGCGGTCATTTTCTAGACAAAACGGAAAGATATTATATACATGTACAATTATTTTCATTGACATTTTAGTTTCAATTTCAATATTCTAAGGCAAACATAATGCATCGGTGTTATTTATACTAAAACGAGCACAGTGTAATCACACTAATAAAAGTATTTAACGCTATCTATAACGTATTTAAATCAAATACAGTTAATGACATGTCTCATTTGATTTTGATTGTTTGTATTTGGGATGGAGTGGGGGTTACGTCACACAAAACTGTGTAGGTCATTTTGGCGACTCTTCAGTTCTACTGGTGGAGAAAGAACTCAGGTGCCCCCTTTGCAAAATTGTTTATGGCACAAACGGGCATCTGTGTATGTAATGAGTGACGTTTCGTAGGCTATCTTGATAGGATCGTACATACACGTTCCACACACAATTACATCATATTCATACCATAGGCAAAATTAAATGCACGTTTCCTATTGTAACAATATGAAACCCCAGAAAAAAACCTATGAACTAGCTTCTGAATGTGGCATTTCTATCGTTATTCCATAAAAGCACCCCCCTCCCCCCAAAAAAAAGAATGAATACATCAATGGGCATGCTCTGGAGTGTTGGTATTTATTACCTGCACTCCAGGTACGCACTGTGCATGTATATGAATTCGATTTAACTCTGACACGTTTTCAACAGAAAAGTCTTCAAACTATGATACAATAAATGTTTATGATTCTATTAGAAACTTGTTTAGAATTTAATGATTTTTTGGTGAAAACGATATAGTTTACTTGTACTACAGATAAGATCAAAGTGCTGAAGGCACTGAAGAAAAAACGGATAAACTATCACATTTTCACTCCAGTTTCACAGGTAAATTAATTTTATATGTCGCGGTTTACATCTAAATATCAGCTAACCTTTGCTTTTTGAGACTTTTGTTTTTGAAAATAATCTAAACGAGTAAAATAAACCCTCTTTTATAGGCAAATAATTTAATAAGTAGCATCCCCGATTTCTCTTTCATAAATTGGTTTTAGCAAATTCTTTTCTATTCAAATATTAAGAACATTCTGTCAGTGACGTGTCTTCTACTTGAAATCTTCCTGGTGTTTTTTTTTTTCGGTAACAGGAAGAAAATGACAGTCTGTTCGTATAATTCGGTAACAGGAAGAAAATGACAGTCTGTTCATTTGATCTTGACTGTGAAAAATCATGTTTTGTGAACCAATTTATCCTGCCGATAAAGATTTTGCAAGCAATCTGGTGGTTTATGTTCTAGTGCTTACACTTAATTTTTAATTCCAAAGAACATTTCTTAGGAGACCTTTAACGTTTGATTACGGTATAATCACTATAATCGAAATACTTAGGAATTAATTTTAATTCCTGTAACTGTGAAATTTTTCGTTCACGTGTTTAAAATACTTAAGTAGCTCTAAAATTTTCAAAACGATATCCAGTATTTCCGAAACAATTTACAAAGGCTTTTAATACACAATCTTATGAATCTTAAAGTATTACGAGAACCACCCATTTAATCTCCAGAAATACATACGAAAAACAAGATAAATCAAAAGGCTGCAAGCTCTGTGGTATTTTCTGATCTTTGCAATATAAATCGCACTGTACAACTGTATTATTTTCCTGTATAAGTTTATTTTTATGTACATGTACTATAATTCTTCTTGCTTGGTACCAGAGTTTGAAACATTTTGCATGACTAGAGTTGCATCAAAAATCATTTATGTTCATTTTTATGACAGCCACACTTTATCCTTGCATATCGTGGCTATTTCCTTAACAAAGAAACTTTATAAAAAATAATTGCCTTGAATTGGATTTGAACCCCAGACACACTAAACGAGCGCGTTACCCTTGCACCACGGAGAAGATATACGAACAATGCCTGAATAAAATCAAGTAATACTAAATTTAGATTTTTCACTGCATTTCGGAATAATTTCGAGGTTTTTTGTTCAAGATAAACCTGTTCTTTAACATTGATGTAAATAATTTAACAAAAATCTTCTCGCCAAAACAGTCCGACATGTATATATTCCACTACTCGACAGTCAGATTTATTTGTGAAATAAGCTCTCGACATCGCTTAAAATAGCATTTTCATTGATTAAAATGATATTCATCCGCGTAATTTGTGAATGTGCATTCATTGACAATTCTATAAGCCAAAGCTACTTTTAAACTTTGAATGCGTTGTAATTTGTTGGATACTTATAACAAAATGAAAATATTTTTTTCTTTTAAATCGGTAGTTTTCAGGTGTTTTAAGAACTGTTTGTTGTTAGTTTTGTCGTGAAACCGCTGTGTCAGAGATTGAATGTGAGCTTTGTATTTCCTAATCTTCGATCCGAAATACAAAAAGGAATGGTAACATTCAATGAATACAACACCCACACGACCAAGCAAAACAGGACCACAGCTAAATTATCAATGAAAACATTAATTTCAGGCTTTCAAGTGGTAAATAAAAAGAATAAACAACAAAAATGAAAAACAGGAAGAAAGAAGAGACAAAAGTAGAGAAAAGTAAAGGTTTTCGTGCTATAAAGAAAGAAAAGCAGCGTTCTCTACCCTAACTTATTTATGCAATGAAATGCATCCGATCAATATTTAGCCATTGTAGTTTTTGAAACCAGTCACTCGTGTTTTCAAAATAGTCGGAAATGAACCCGACTTTTTTTATTAAAACATTTACAAAACTATTAACAATGAGTATGCCATGATAAACAGGCTATAAGGAGTAAAAACAATGGTTTATATATGCATTGGCCTTTACCGTCTAGGAGTTGGAAGTATTATAAAACATAGTTTAAGCAATGGTTGTATGAGGTGAGGTTAATAATATCTTACTGAATTCTTAAAGTTACTTTTACTTACCTGCCCTTCACATTTGTCTTGCTGTATCATGATTTTGTTTGTTTCGTTTAATTTGAAAGAAAGTTAGGGTTTAAAAAAACAACAACTATATAATCAGTTTTAAGTTTATTTCACTAGTCACGGCAAATAACCCTGCTGTGTGGAAGCTTGACTATGTCGGGGGCTGCGTCATGTGAACGTTGCCGTCGCCTTGATTGTCTTTATTCCAGTTTTCCTTTTTTACTCTTATAACGCTCTCAATTTCTTTTCCACCGGGAAGCTTTCAATATATTGGTAACATTAAAGCACAGCTCAATTGACCCATCACTAGTACGGAGGCCTTCCAATAAGAAAAAATTTATCACGATATCTGCTAAATCAATAATGATAATGATAATATTAATAGAGCCAGATTGTAACTCTTTTCCGACCTTCTTGATAATGTTTACCATGTGCATGAAACAGGTATCAATTACCTATAGTTTTGAATGTCTAGATCAAAACATAGTAATATTTTCATCAACAAAGTTTACATCCAATGCGGATAAATATGCCAATATGTATGTAAAATGATAAATATTAAATTTCAGATCTATCTAGCAAAGGAGATCGATTTTTTCTTAAAGAATTTTAATTATGTGCACTAGACATACATTAGAAATATTATCTAATAAAGTTGAACCCTAAATGTCCTATAATGAGGCCAGATTCATTCTCTATTTAGCCAGTGCTTTCAGTGCTTTGATCAGAGTTAAAGAGAAAATTCTGGAATAACATTCTGTGTGTGCGTGTGATTTTCGTTCGTTGTATAAAAGGTATTACGAAGTTTTTTTTCCTGAACGAGTGTCAGATAAACCAAAGTGATCTTTGAAATAGGACCCATTACACTGATTGACAAAGTAAATTTTCTTAGCCTAGATATCATGATATTTTAACCATTACAAAGTTAATACATAATATTTAATAATTACACGAAAGCTCTCAAATTAACATAGAATATTTGTAAAATTTGTGTATGTCAGTTTCGAACTCCGTACGTTTAGCTAAATTCATCATTGTAATGGAGAAAAAAAACATGATTACAACAATGTAATGCTTTAAATATATTGAAATTGCTTTTGAAAGATTTTTCTCACAAGAACATATGTGAACAACAAGAAATTTAACAAACAAACCCATTATTTGCTTTTAAATTTATGGATTGTTGGTATATTCCGGTTTCGCACTTTCGTTGCTGCCGATACACAAAAAATTCTCCGTTTCGCTTTTTAGTCATCCGGAGAATCATCACGTGACCGTTGATTTTATTCAGATTTGCAAACTGAAAGGTGTTTAAACGCTTTTCCCACAAAATTGGAGAAAATATGTATTTCAAACGACTTGCCAATCCAAAGAACACATATCAATGTATCACTGATTCTGTTTGAATGTCCCTAACTCGCAGGTAACAAAAAAATATCGGTTCTTGAAATTTTACTTTTTTTGTGACATTCGGTCGTACCTCAGTGGAGTACCTTTAATTAAAACTAAAATGTTTAAACATAATACATTACTTGTATGTCAATTTTCCGGTCGATGACAGCATGGACGGCGTTGTGTAATACTATACCAATCTCTTAATCGCAGACGACTTTTGTTGGATTTGGTCTGATGTTTCTCTGTAGACACGCATCCAAGATGGTTGTCAGGCACTCTTCATAAACACCAGTCTACTTGGAGTACAGAAGGGTGTAAATGACCGTTGCTTACGTTTAATTGCAAGCTCCACGCAAATTGTGAATATCTGAAAAAATATTGAAATACAGAAAATAACGCTAGCATTCGTCCTAAATTTTTATATCAGCTATATTTGTACACGTACAAAGTTCATGTACACAAGTTACTAAATGATTGCATGGAAGAAACGTCGGAGGTTTAGCGTTTTTCATTCGTTCTAATACATTTTAGCGAGAAAATAATCGATGTCTAAAGTCAATATACGGGATTGTTATCTGACGGAACGAAGATGAAGAGAATTTAAAACGTATATGATTACATGCATAATTATACCTATTTATACAAGCTGAGATGGTGATATTGAAAATGTTCTATCGAGGTACCTAAAGGTCGCAACCTCGAGCATCCAAAAGCTAAAATCTGTTCCGAAGACAACCACTCTGTTGGTACTAGATTGGTCGTCCTAGAAAAGTCAAACCTGCGCTCTGCACGTTCTCTTATTATGGTGAACAGTTCTGCAAAGTACTTTTAATATCCGTTCACCAGTTCAAATGATACAGGCCGGACAGGAAATATGCTAAGAGACGGACGGGTGGACGGACGGACGGACAGGCGGAAGGACGGGCGGAAATAGTATACACCGAAATTGGGAGTGGTAAATTAAACTTTGATGATTAAGCTTGTCTTGCATATTGATAATGTTTTAAAACATTTGATATTGCCTCTTCTTTAAAATCTAGTAGTTTTGAGTACAATTTCCAAATTTTTTGCCCATTCGTATATATTGATTTGTTCATTTTTGATCTTCTTTTTTGTAAATCTGAATTACCTTATAATAAAAGAAAATTGCACACATAAAGCCCCGGCTAACGATTGTACGATTTTTCAAAGGTCCTAGGGTTTTTAAGATAACTCTGAAGATGTTATATTACTGCCATACTTAACCATACAAGTACGCATATATTAATATTGTGGTATATGCATTTATCTAAAATGTTCTCTTTAGCCACAATTAAAATATGGGGAATATTTGACGTTCATAAACACGTTGGCAATCGACTGTACTATTAAGTCTGCAAATATATCTATAAGCGAAATCGTAATAATAATCTTATATATAAGCGTATATAAAAACAGGATATATCCGTTAGTTTTGTGTCGTACATTTCAATAACATTCCATAGTAACAGTTATGGTTGACGTTATTTTTTCACGCTTTCCATGTGTTTCATTTTATTTGAAATAGAATCTATACATTATCAATAATACAATATGTTTGAGATAGATGTATAATTATACGGGCTATCCCCATACAAAATTCTATGTTAAGGTAAAACATAGAAACTTTTCTATCTATTTATATTTGATTATTATACTTAACCCATTCTCTGCCATAGGGACGGCTTAAGCCGTCCCTGTTATTTTCGGCGTATTTGCCATATGGACGGTTTTAGCCGTTTCTATAATAATCATAATAATAATAACAAATTAATAATAATAATTAAATAATAATAAATATAAAGAAAATTATACCATCAATAATAATTATTATTATACTAGCATATTTGGAAACATATACATAATTATTATAATACTTATAACAAATAATAATAATAATTATATTAATTAACAATATAGTAATTTTTTAGAAAACACTCTGGCAAATAGGTGATCAATAAAACAATAACTCTCTGGCAGCGAAAGGGTTAAAAGTTAAGAATGCAAATATTTTCTATTTGTTACCCACATATGTACTTATTTACGAACTAATAAAGTTGTATATTGTATCGTATTTTATTATTCGGAGGACTTTCAAAGCATGGTCAATGTACATCTCATCTAATATCTTAAATAAATACTTAAGGTTGTACACCCCTGATGCACTATCTCCACTTTGAAGAGTATTCAAATAGGCTAGAATCACTCCCTCATTGTGGAAAATTTAGGGATATTTTAAATAAAGTTTTTTAAAAGCGAATCGGTTAAACAAGTGTTAAAAGGGTAGGGTAGGCATTTTTTGCATTAAAAACATTTCGTTTAAAATCAATCACTTTTAAGTTACAAAATGCTTAATTTCTGTCTTCTTTTTAAGTAAAGAAATACTTAAAACTGCTGTAATTGCTCTTACGTATTTTTTAAAACTCATTATTAGAAGTGACAAACACCTAAATTGGGGACAAATTTATAATTTCTTTCTCTTGCAGAAAAGTGATATTGGCAAAACGACAATTCGGTCGTTTTACAATTTCCATAAATTTACCAACAAAATTTTGGATGATAAATATAGAAATCTATACGAAAAAAATAAAGTTTGATCAGAAAAACATAAACATCTTGAATTGTTACAAAGTATTAGGCATCTTAAAATTTAACGAAATATCCAACATACGTGGCTTATAATATAAATT